>NC_087170.1:5796726-5809226 GCF_035594125.1 Scylla paramamosain | reverse complement strand
TTTTTTTTGTCGCTTTTTATAATTAAATGAACTGTCTTTGTGTATACTGCATATACTGTTCCTTTTTTTTTTTCTTTGTAACACTGTTCCCAAGAAGTAATTGCACAAATTTTAGTAAAACCTTTTATAGAATGAATATTTATATAGGGCAATTGTAGTAAACCATTGATGTGGATGCTTATGATAAAGTTGTTTGATTAAACATATATTAGAAATGCATACGTTTAAAATAAAAAAATAAAAAAATAAAACATTGAAATTGGCTATCAGGGATGACACTTAACAGATACACAGGGGCTGAACTATTCAGTGGAATTTCAAGTCCTATAATGTTTCATGTCTCTAATAGATTTGTAACATTCTTCGCGCTCTTGCAACCACGACATCAATCAATCAATTAATTTCTTTTGCGATAATTCATATTAGTTCTCTTCTGGTGGTCTTCTGCGGCGTTGGTTCAACGCAAAGCATTGTTCCTTTTTTTTTTTTTTGCGCACCATTAAAATATATATATATATATATATATATATATATATATATATATATATATATATATATATATATATATATATATATATATATATATATATATATATATATATATATATAGCTATTATTGGTTTGGACTTTTGGAATTAAGTCTGTGTGTGTGTGTGTGTGTGTGTGTGTGTGTGTGTGTGTGTGTGTGTGTGTGTGTGTGTGTGTGTGTGTGTGTGTGCGCGCGCGCGTGACGTAGAATAGACATCAATAATAATGGTTATACGTAATGTGTTACTAGTACATAAGATAATAAGAAAATAAAGAAAGCTGAGAGAGAGAGAGGCTTACACGAGGCAGTCCCTGTATAAAACAAACCTACCTATTTCCATATACCATTCCCATCATAAATTTGCTGAGTCTTCTTTTGAAGATTCCTATTGACTCACCACTGATATCCTGATTACTGACGTTGTTCCATTTATCTACCAAATATAGTATCAGTGTCTTCCTATGCCTTTTTGTTTTTCATCCATTTTTACCTAGCTTGAAACCATGATTTTCTTTTTCTTATTTTGATTATTAACCCTAAGTATTTTCTTAGTCATCCTTGTTATATCTCTTATACCACTTAAATACGTGTATCATATAAAGTCATTGTACTGCTCGTATAACACTGAAACCATTCCTTACTAACCTCTTTTCCGAATTTTGCAAAGTTAGAATATTTCCTACCCTTTTCTTTTACACAGCTTCTTTGCCCTTATTGACGAAAGAAAACTTGCAGCAGTGCAGTTACTTCGCACCTCGACAGTTTATGGTGAAATGCTGTCAAATTTCATCTAATGTATATCTATCTAATAATGGTATATATATATATATATATATATATATATATATATATATATATATATATATATATATATATATATATATATATATATATATATATATATATATATATATATATATATAAGATTTTTTTTCAGAATTGTGGGAACTTTTTTTTTTTGACCTTCACTCATCCTGTGATTTCCTAGCTAACACACTAACACAGAAAGTCTGGCTAGATATAATTATAAATAACCCATAACTTAGCTGTGGTACACCTAACTAGCAGGGAGCTGTGATGGCCACAGTCAGCGGCTGTGGTCGTGACACGTAGCAAAGATCGACTCCTTGCTGTTGTGCAGGTTTCCAGTTGCTAAGTTCTTAGCAACTTAGGAAGATTTACAAGTAAGAACTATAGGGAGGCGGAGAACTGAACTTGTAGGCGGCTGACTGGCGACTGTTTTCGATTAAGATTTGCACGTCAGAAACAATAGCTACCCACAATCAGCACATCTCTAATCCCAATTCATTTATAATAGTAACTAATACTTAGTTTATTATACTATGTTCACCTTAATAATCCTTTAATGTAAGTAACCTTACATTTTATATACAAATCACAACATAAACCAAAAATGCTTGGATAATATGCGTGATGCGTGGAAATTTCCACAAGAATTGTAGAAACATGCATACAAATATAAGATTATATCGGAGATGTAAGGTAGTGTCACGGAAATAGTCTTTATTATTATTTTTTTTCAGGAAAGTCAAGGGCAAAATATGTTTGTTGGCACTGTATTTCAGTATCCTGTCATTGTTGTAAATGAACCATAATTATTCACAAAATGATATCATAAAAGCAGTCAGATATTTCATAAGTTTATCTGAACATTGGCATAACAAACCCTAGCAACAACCGAACGAGATGGACCCCAGATGTCTTTTTCAGATATATATATATATATATATATATATATATATATATATATATATATATATATATATATATATATATATATATATATATATATATATATATATATATATATATATATATATATATATATATACTTATTCATTTATTTATTTTTTATTTTTTTCCATGTGGCTGCTTTTAGCTTGCTCGCTGATCCAAGGCGTAAGAAAACTTTTCCTTTGATTTGTAGCCAATAAGGAGCAAATTCCGCGAGGAAGACCCCAGTAGCCACAAGTAGTCCTGCGCAAAGAAAGGAAAATGAATTGATATTTCAAGTCTGCCATGGATGGATATCCACTTTGGGAAAAGTTTTGTCGCATAAGTTGTGTTTCTGGTAAATGTAGTTATTCATTTGGTAATAAAAGAAATATCTCAAGTATACCATAAAATCATTCAAATATACCATATGCAAAATTGAAGGTGTTAGCCTCTTGTGGGAGTGAGTTTATCAGCACACACACACACACACACACACACACACACACACACACGAAAATAAATGGGTAAATAAATAGAAATAAAAATAAATGAATTAATAAAAAAAAGATAAAACGTTAAATTAAGAAGTCTTCTACTTGATATGCAACAGTAAATTTCTCCAAGAGATTGCCTCCTGCATGAAGATGGATAGATTTTCAGTTCAAGTATTCAAGTGATTCATTTATCCTCCATGTCCCATTGCTCTTCCTTTCTGTAAATAAACCGGAACTTACGCGCGTGCTGCGCAAGAAAATAAGTTAGTTTCCACAATGTAGTATCTTATCTTTTCTTCTTCAGGAAAATATTAGCTAGCAAGATAGTAACTGATCTTTCTTAATTAGGAAGATATTAGCTAGCGGGATAGCAGCTTTTCTTTCTTCACCACTGCTGCACCAGTGACTCCTAGTGCTGCTGCTGGTACTGCTGCAGACATTGTCACTGCTGCACCATTGACTCCTCGTGTTGCTGGTGGTGCTGTTGCGGGTGTTGCAACTGTTACAAGAGTGACTCATGATGCTCCTGGGGGTGCTGCTGAGGGTATGCCACTGTTGTACTATTGACACCTGATGCTACTGCTACGGCCAATGCCACCCCTACACCAGTGACTCCTGGTGCTCCTGGTGGTGCTGCTGCGGGTGTTGTCACAGCTACACCAATGACTCTTGGTGTCTTTGATATCGGTGGTTGTCGCACAACTGCTAGGCACCTCTTCGAGGCACAACTATTCACATGACCAGACTGGCGGTGGTGACCGTCTGGTCTGTGCAATGCCCAAAAAGTAGTGAATCCCAAATTTATAAACACAAGCACCTTAAAATCTATGAATTTGAAAAATGAAAGCCTTGAGCTGTAAAGTTATTATGAAATGGACATTGTATAAATGGACAACAAGGTTAAAGAGAAAGTAGCCACATGACTTAGAAAGACTTTGTCATTTTTTTTCTACATGTTACACCGGTCAGCTGCTAAAAGTCCAATATGTTTGTAAATCTTTTAAGGATTTTCAGGAGATTAATCACATTTCCGCTTAGCTTGTGTTTTGTTTGCAAGAATGTTAAGTTATTTAATTAGTTTAGTTTTCGATGCCATTTTTTGTAATAAGATGATCGAAATTGTGTGCAATATTCGAGATGGAGCGCACAGGTAAGTTGTACAGTGTAACGCACATAATTAAACACTGAAATTTATAATTTTCATTAATACATAGAAGAGTTCATAGAAGGTGACTATAAGAAACATTAATTGCAAAGGTTGCAACAGTGATAGTAGTAAGTTTAAAGGAACGGTGTCTTACCAAGGGCAAAGAGTAGCAACATGCCATAAAAGTCCTTCAGCTGAAGCGGACGCTGTGATGGAACTGTCATGGAGCTCACGGGAGCGATGCAATCAGTGGCATTGATTGTGCGATCAGAGAAGATCTTGCCCGTGATTCCTGACTCTCGCAGTCTGACAATTCTGTTGGCATATGAATATAGCACGTCGTGGTAATGAGTGTGTGCGTGCGCGCGCGCGCGCGCGCGCGCGCGCGCGTGTGTGTGTGTGTGTGTGTGTGTGTGTGTGTGTGTGTGTGTGTGTGTGTGTGTGTGTGTGTGTGTGTGTGTCCACCAATATTCATCTTTTTTCATTGGCATCACAAAGTGTGAATTCAGTTGATCCCGCCTATCCGCAATTTACTGTGACGTTCAAATTGTTACAAATGTGAATTCCTCCATATGTACGTGTGTGTGTGTGTAGATTCCCTCTTTTTCTCTCTCTAAATAACCGATTAGCAGTACTAAAATAATATGAGCTTCTTTACGTATTTGACACTAATGAAATAATATTTTTCTAAATGGAAGTCGGGTTTTCTTGAAATTGTGATTAGTTTTATACACATGATGTATTTTCAGGGAAATATTATATGAAATTTGAACAAGAAAATCCTTCAGAGTAAATTAGCCATTCAAATATGAATTATTTCTACATGCTGTTATTTTATAGTTGAAGCAGCAAATGAATAATATGAAACAACAGTACATACACTTGGTCAAATCTCTCTCGCAGTGGAGAACCCTTTGGGAAGGCTAGATTGAGAGTTAAAGGGCCAAGGAAACCTCGAGGCATTGCGTAAACGATGCACTTGCCCATCTGTGAAAGAGAACCGATCGTTAGTGTACTGGCAGGATCTTCTAGCATGACCTTTATGTTCCAATATAAAACGCTGATTTACCATTGAAAAACTATCATGCATGCCGCCTCGAATCACCATGCCGAAAGTGATAACAGCGTGTCTGCCCTTCAATGTCTCTCGGGACACCCATTCCGACTGGTCAATGTAGTATGGGAATAGCTGGTCCCTGAGCCTTCCGAGGTTCGAACTGTTATCGGCACTCTGGCATAAGAGTAAAAATTCTAAATTATCCATGTGTGTGTGTGTGTGTGTGTGTGTGTGTGTGTGTGTGTGTGTGTGTGTGTGTGTGTGTGTGTGTGTGTGTGTGTGTGTGTGTGTGTTATTTAAGGGAGTCTCTGGTCAAAAAACATGAAAAAAGCTAAAACTCCACTAAAAGTGCAATAACCCCAAAGCGTAGTTGAAAGGATTACCTAAAACTTATGATAAAAAGGGTCACAGGAAGCGGGAAATACAGAAGTAGGCAGCGAGTCCCAGAATTTTAACAGTTAAAGGGATGAAAAATTGAAAATACTGGTCAACACTTGTATTAGGTAGATGGACCGAATAGAAGTGAAAGTTAAAAATCTTGTGCAACGATGCCGATATCGATGTTAGGAAGATCACAAGAGTATTTGCCGTTAACTTAGCGATAGAAGATAGCAAAATTTGAAACCTTACGGCAAAGAAAGAGAGGATAATTACCGTACCGTCAGCTTGACTGCTGACGCCATTCTTCAAATTAAATGGCACCGTCTAGTCTTTTAAACCAACCGTTGGTCGATGCATGGCTCGAGGAACTCTAGCTCTGCTGCATCCTTGGTTTTTCCTGGTGTTTCTCTCCTACATCATAATCTTAAGGGGTGATATAATAAAATCATATAATAGTTTTTTCAATATATTTTCTACAGCGTGAATAGGATATCCCTCTCGATTGACGATGGACTCTGTGAGAGATCATTTATTCACTACACAAAAGATCAAAGGGAGTGAAAACAGAGACAGGAATTATCGTGGGCTCTTTTGATAATCCTAGGAAAATGAGAATGGAAGGTCAAGTTGGATGAAGTCAGATGCTATCTTGTCGCGCACTGTCGCTTGAGATAGGTCTGACATTTCACTGAGATACAGATACAGTAACGGTAGTAGTAGTAGTAGTACTATAACTAGTAGTAGTAGAATTAGTAGTAGTACTAGTAGTAGTAGTAGTAGTAGTAGTAGTAGTAGTAGTAGTAGTAGTAGTAGTAGTAGTACATAGTAATAAAAGTAGTAGCAGCAGTAGTAGTAGTAGTAGTAGTAGTAGTAGTAGTAGTAAAAGTATTATGTAAATATAGTTCATAAAACAGTAGTAGTAATGATAATAAAAGAACAAATAGATTGCTAAGTAAGAGAGCACTAAGTAAGAGAAGAGTTCATCTTCCTACTTTTTTTTTTTATTCCACCCTGTGAAGTTTGCTCCATAAATGTGTGAATAAGGCCCTTGTACAGAGTTAGCAGCTGGGGTAGGGGTGTGAAAAAATTGGCAGAGACGTCTCAGAAACTGTCTTATTAAGGCAAGAGATGTAAAGTTTCCAATAAAGGACAGAACAGAACGAGGATATCCACTAAAGAAGAGGACAGTCGAGTGCCATTGAAGAAGAAAGGAAAGTTAGCAGGAGGGTTGTGTCGACTTCATACACTGAACGAATTAGGTTTTTGAGGTATTGAACACCATTAAGCTTGCTGCTCTGCGCTCACCCACCCGCCCCCCCCCAAAAAAAAAAAAACAGAAATCATGTTTTATATTTCTGTTCGAAATTATGTTAAGACTGTTCTTGAACTAGCCAAACACTCTTTCATCAATTAAAAATGTCAAAAGCATTCTAGATAGCTTCCCTCGCGATTTTTGGCACTTGGTCATAAATATCTCCAATACCTTTTCTTCTTCACCTCTCTTCTGACGCCATATCATCTATCTCTAAAGCTGAAGTCATCACTCAGACCTTTGCTAGAAGCTCTACTCTGGGTAATTCGGGCCTGCTCCTCCCTGTCCTCCACCCTCCAACAATTTCATGCCTCGCATTAAGGTTCCTTCTGATGTTTTCCGCTTTTGTTGGTCTTAACCTATGGAAGGCTTAGGAACCGGATGGAGTCTCTCCTATTGTTTTTGTAATTTTGCCTCTACTTGCACTTTGCCTGGTCATACTCTAACTCTGTCAACATCTGCATACCTTTCCTTCTAGCTGGAAGTCTCCGTACATTTAACATATTCGTAAAAAAAGATGGTCGCCTCAACCCTTCAAATCACGGCCGTACTGCTTTGTTTACCTGCCTCCCTATTTTTTTTTCTTTTTATCTTCAAAACGAATTAAACATGTATCGCTTCACAACCTACTACCTGATCGCCAGTATGAGTTCCATCGTAGCCGCCCTACTGTCCTTTCTTACCAAGGATTTTGGCGAAACTTTGGCTTTTGCCTTAGACGTATCAAAAGCATTTGATAAGAGTCTAGCACAAAGCTTTAATTTCCAAACTACTCTCCTACGGCTTCTATCCTTTTCTTTCTGTAACTTCATCTCCAGTTTCCTTTCTGATAGTTCTATTCCAAGTCAAATTCAAATTTCATGTTCTGTCCACTCCTATTCTGATGATACCACTCTGCACTTTTCCACTTTTTCCACTTTTCTTTGACGTCAGGAATAAAAAAGCTCACGGAGGGAAGCCACAGAACGTCTGACTACTGATCTTTCTAAAATTTCTGATTGTTGTGTGTAATTGAATGATCAAAGAAAAAAAAAAGAGAAGGCGCCGCGTAGAGAAAGTTGGGGGAAAGGAAAACAGAGAAAGAGGGAGAAATGGAGGACATCACTGGCGACGAAGGGGGAGTGCTTGGTCCACGGAACCGACGGGCACCAAACCTTCAAATGACAGGCGAGCCATCAAAGAGGGTGGCACCGCCGACCTTCTTATTGGATCAGATGCCTCAAATTCAATGCCTCAAATCCAAAATTCCTCCATCTATCAAGTCGACACAACTTTTCAGATAATTTTCCTCTCTTCAGAGGTACACACATTTCCCCATATTCTACAGTGACCATCCTCAGCCTATCCTTTACTAGAAACTTTACATCCTGTCTCTCGCTAAAACAACTTTTTATAAAGTTGGGTGTTCTGAACCTTCTCGGGCAATTTTTCTCACACCCATCGTTCGAGCTGCAAACACTGTACAGGGGCCTTACCCAATCATGTATAAAGAGGTACCATTGATAATATTCTTTTGAACAGGATAGAATGAAAAACATTGTCTTAATAACTTCTCTCATCCAATTGTCTTCAACTTCTCTGTCTTTCCCGCATGGTTGTATCTTATGTTTTCTTTTGTCACTACTTTCACGATGTTTTCCTGATCTTGCTTGCTGCATGCCTCACGTCCCTCCCGCGGCCTCGCTGCACAAGATTTTGTATTTTCTCTTACCACTATTCTGTCCATACCGTAATGCAAGAGTTTATCAGTATTCTGAATCTATCATTTTTTTTACTGTTATACATTGGAACTCTGGTTGCTTCTCTATTTATTTTTATCTTTGACTTGATTGAATAATCCTTTTGACTTCACTCAGTGTCGACCTTCGTCTCATTTGACCTTCACTCAGTGTCGATACCTTCAGTGCACTTATTTTTCAGCCATTTTTTGTTACCTTTGGCTAGAGCTGCTGTTACAGAATGAAAAAAAAAAAATGTTTACATACACAAAGTGTCTGATGTTAAGGTACAAACATTAGGCGTATGGAGTCAAAGTGCTGAAACTAAGTATTTTACCATAATTTGTTGATGAATAATAGAACTGGTAGCGACAACGGTTGGGATGTTAGAGTCGGCGAGCTCTTCTAAGGACGCAAAAGGCAAGTGAACCCTGGGATAGATGAGCATAGCTTTGAGGTTGGAGCGATACACGGAGCCAAGTGTGAAGGATATCAGTAACCACAAGCCTGCCATGCATCGAGCCAGACTTTTGGACGGCATCCATGGTACACCTGCTAACACAAACGGATGCCGTCTGAATGTTCGATCTCGATTATACTATGTACATGAAACATTTACTTTTTTTCAGATTCACTGCACAGGGTTGAATGAAGCACAATCATTCTTTTTTTCGTAAATATTTCGTGACCATTCAGATATCAAGATACTCTTCACATATTCTACTTCACGTAAAGGTAAACACGCAAGAGAATTTGCATGGTGATTATCAAACTTAAAGGGTCTAGGCTTATATACATGGAGTCCCACGGGGTGCGGTATATGGTCCAAGATAAGATAAAGTATAAAGCCGTGTCCACACTATCGGCCAGCGCATGACGGACACACAATGTTATGCCACGTCCACACTGTCGAGCTGTGCCTGGCAGGCGGTGCCTTAACCGGGCAAAGTCTGTAGACTCTGCCCGCGAAGGTGTCCACACGGCTGACGATGGTGGTTGGAGGTTAGTCGGCCGTAAGCAGAGGTTGTGAGCGAATGGTTAAGTGCGGTACGATAATCATGGTGCGCGCCATACTTCGAAAGAAGATAGCACTTTATAGCATTATAATTGCTGCCTGCATTAAAAAAAAACAAAAAAAAAAACAAGAGGTCACGGAGACATGTCTGGTTCCAGGAGTGGTTGCAAAGACGTAAGGCAATGGGAAGCTCTGTGACAATCCTTCGTGAATTGCAGGGTGAGAAAGAAAGAAAGAGAGAGAGAGAGAGAGAGAGAGAGAGAGAGAGAGAGAGAGAGAGAGAGAGAGAGAGAGAGAGAGAGAGAGAGAGAGAGAGAGAGAGAGAGAGAGAGATTAGGCCCATAAAATTAAAGAATGAAATACGAGTAATGCAACACTATCAGCGATTACACAGTAAAGTGCAGAGGTCGGCAACCTGCGGCTCCGGAGCCGCGTGCGGCTCTTTCAAGAGACATGTGCGGGTCCTGCCACCTACGTAAGATTGTCTAACTTATCGTAGGACACGTAGAAAAATGAGAGAGAGAGAGAGAGAGAGAGAGAGAGAGAGAGAGAGAGAGAGAGAGAGAGAGAGAGAGAGAGAGAGAGAGAGAGAGAGAGAGAGAGAGAGAGAGAGAGAGAGAGACTATCGTTTCAAAACGGAATATAAACAGGCTATTGATAACCGTTTAATACAGCAATAATTACCTTAATGGGGCTAAACAATACACGGATGAGTAGCTGAGGGAGAAGGCACGGCCGTTAGTCAAACAAGGACATTATACAGTAAATATGGTAAATACCATATATATTTGCTTATGAAAAATATATCTCAATATAATTCCCTGAAAATTTAACACATTCTATGTAATATTGTATAATGTTAATGATTCCATCATGAAACCCACATAGTATAGGTAGAGACACCTGCATCATTTGCGAAATGACAATTACTTTTAAACCACTTCTCTACTCCATTTTTTTTTTTTTTGTCAATATCGGCACACTTTCTAATACAGTCGTCTCTTCCGTGCTCCACCCCTATTCTGTTTCCCTTTATTATTATTCGATCAGCTTTGTCGACGCTGTTAGTTTACCGAGTTTACCCATAAATAGTACATCGTTAATTAGTTTTTCTGCATATATTTTAGTGTCTCCATAGATCTGTCGTAGACCGTTTGCGACTACAGTACCAAAATCATCGCCGCATTCATGTGTAGATGACAATGCACTCAATTGTTCTAGAGCTTGTTCAATGACTTTATCTGTGTCGTCTGATACTCGAGCTCTCTTGGTGGGTCTTTTGATAGTGGATGGCACAGGAGAGTGTTCACGTATACGGGAATTGTCCATACGACAGCCAGAGGTCGATGCAGGTTGAAGAAGCTCTGTAGGAGTCCTGTATCTCGATCAGAACGGGATCGGTAAAAATCTGTTAAAAAAGGGAAACATTAATGTGTGCCACATATAATATTTTTACCTCTGTAGCATGTATGATGAGTTTTTATATACTTTAGGATAGTCAATGAGAACCTAAACACCTGTGCAAAGGTTCGGATATTTCTATTTAATTACTCCCAGTGAGGTCTAAAGCACTGTTCAGGGGGGTACTGTGAACTTATCATTAAACCCAGCTGTGACCTCACAGAACGCTTCCCTTTGTGTCTCACAACACAAGGGGGCAGTCACAGCCTGCCCTCTAAAGACAACTCTCTTCCTCCACACAAAACTACAAGCACCTAATAACACACACACACACCCTTCACTCAAAAGTTTAAAATCATCATGGCGACTGCTACAACAACCTCGGAGTTCCCATCTGGGGGAGGGGACCATAAATGTTCCCAGGTCGGACTGCCTTTCTGTCGACGACCCTAAGTGTCTTGACACCCCTCTCAACTTTTTCTTCATTAACTTCTGCAACATTCGCGGTCTAAGATCTAATTTTCAATCTGTAGAACACCACCTCTCCTCTTCTAAACCTCATCTTCTTTTCCTCACTGAAACCCAGGTGTCTGAGGCAACTGGCAGTAGCCTCTTTTCTGTTCCCTCCTACCTTCTCTATCCTCATTTTCGATCCAAAGCTGGATGTTGCGTTTATGTGCGCAATGATTTAACCTGCTCTCGTGCCCACGCTCTTGAATCTTCCGAGTTTTCCACCATCTGGCTACGACTACAGAGTCACTCTCAAACTAAATTTATCTGTGATGTATACCTTTCACCTAACTCCTCTGACTATAAGAAATTCTTTGACTACTTAACTTCCAAAGTGGAGCACATTCTGACCCTCTTCCCTTTTGCAGAGATCTCCATTCTTGGAGACTTCAATGTTCACCACCAGCTTTAGCTTTCCTCTCCCTCTCTGACCATCCTGGTGAACTAGCTATTCTCCACTTTGCTATTCTCCACGACCTAGAGCAATTGGTGCAACATCCTATTCGTATTCCTGACCGCCTTGGAGATACGCCCAACATTCTTGACCTTTTCCTGACCTCTAATCCTTTTGCTTATGGTGTCACCCTTTCTTCTCCGCTGGGCTCCTCCGATCACAATCTCATATCTGTATCTTGTCCTATCGCTCCAATCCCTCCTCAGGATCCCCCTTAGCGAAGGTGCCTCTGGCGTTTTGCCTTGCTAGTTTGTGGGACCTGAGGAGGTATTTTTGCTGATTTTCCATGGAATGACTACTGCTTCCGTGTCAAAGACCCGTCTTTGTGTGCTGAGCGCATAACAGAGGTGATAGTGTATGGCATGTAGGCGTACATTCCTCACTCTTTTTCTCGACCTAAACCTTCTAAACCTTGGTTTAACACCGCTTGTTCTCGTGCTATACATGATAGAGGTGGCCCACAAAGGGTACTTAAGCCTTCCATCACCGGAATCTCATGCACTTTATATTTCTACCCGGAACCATGCCAAGTCTGTTCTCCAACTAGCCAAAAACTCCTTCATTATCAGAAAGTGTCAAAACCTTTCAAGAACTAGCTCCCCTCGTGACTTCTGGCATCTAGCCAAAAATATTTCCAATAACTTAGCTTCTTCTTCTTTCCCTCCTTTATTTCGACCAGATGGCACCACTGCTATCACATCTATTTTTAAAGCTGAACTCTTCGCTCAAACCTTTGCTAAAAACT
>NC_087170.1:5756726-5791726 GCF_035594125.1 Scylla paramamosain | reverse complement strand
CAGGCAGACGCTACCCGGTAGGGTAGCCTGACAGGCTCTGTCGAAAAGTGAAGGGTTTGCCCCTTTACCTCATCTCATAACACTGCTTCGGAAGCGAGAGAAACCCACTCAGCAACTACTGTCCGTCGGGCACTACCCGATAGTGTAGACACGGCTTAATTCTTAGTGGGGAAGAAAAAAATATGTTTTGTGCTTTTATCAAGAGGATACTAGAAGAATGGAGTGCCTGGAGCTATTTTTCACAATTTGCTTAATCAGTAGACTAAGAATTATGCAAATCCAATGAAAAATACCTATGAATATCTGCACAACTCTCATGCCAGGTTATACTATTGCATTTTCCTTTTTCAAAGTGAATGAGCTGCAATAACTACACTATTTATTTATGAGGGATACAGGCTACCATGTCACGTGGACGAAGGCAGCTGTTCCCACGGTATCAGGTATTCATTTGTTACTTCTCCAGGATTGGATATCAAGGAGAGGAAAAACTATCACCCCGACACAAGAAAATATCACAATGTATTAATCCACATTTCTCACGGACGTCAGACACATATAACAGAGGCAGGCCACGGGGTCGGGAAGGGTGACACGCAGGTAGACTCGCTTGCAAACGCTTGGTGTTGTCACGTAAAATAGCGAGGCGGGAGGCCGAACATACATGTTGCTTTCAGCAGGGCGAGGTCGCAGCGTCAAGGGGATCATGGAGTATGTGTAGCCCAGGAATGGTGTCTGGCTAGATACACATCTTGTCCACAGTCCCATCAGCCAGTAAGGCGAGATGTTAGAAACGAGCAGCAAAATAGTGGAACAGTCGGTAGCTGACTGAGCTAAGGCCAACAGCAACTCCCCGCAGCTAGGCAGGTCACCTTCGGAGACCACGGTAGTCATAAGAACGCGGTCGAACCCCAGCTGAGTCTCCCACCACAATCACGCCATGCCCATAGGTCGGGTCGGGTACGAATCCTCGGTGCTTCGGAAGCACGAGAGGAGCAGGAACGAAGCGAACAAGTAAAGGCTGTGAGTTTTTAATAGTTTTTTTTTCACATTAATGAAGTGCATTCTGTGCAAAGAGATGCTGTTAATATTCATGAAGATAAAGTATGTGATGAAGCAATCCCTCTGTGACTTTGTGCCAAGTAATGAGCGTGGATGGGTCATGCTGAAACAGGTGTACTTAGCTTCTGTGTAAAAAAAAAAAAAAAGAAAAAAAGAGAGAGAGAGAGAGAGAGAGAGAGAGAGAGAGAGAGAGAGAGAGAGAGAGAGAGAGAGAGAGAGAGAGAGAGAGAGAGAGATGAACTACCTATCTAAATTTCTGTAAGCGTAAAGCATTTACTGAATTCCGAAAGAGATGTAGATCTTTTCTCCGTAAGCTGCTGAACAGATTAAGAAAGAAATTGGTCATGGATATTAGTTTCTCTCAAAATTATCTGTCTTGAAATCACCACAAGTTCTGAGTCAGCAAGGGCTAAGTGAACTTGTCTGGTTCTTTTAGCAAAAATCTGGTATAAATGACATAGCAGTCCCTATTATTAAAAGAAATTCTAACTTATTTTCTTTTCCTTTAGTTTTACACTTTAGTCAGCCTGTAGGTACCTTTACCTTTCTAGCTACGTTAAAAACTGTCAAAAGTAGTTCTATTCACAAATCAAACCCTATTCATGACCCTTATTAAGTTACAATATTCTCAAAGATCTTCTGAATCTTCTGAAAACACATTTGATACGTTACCTGAAAAATGAAAACAAAAACACATTTTAATCCCTCCCTGTGTGATTTTAGACAAAAAATTTAACATTTTTACAGCCCTAAATAAATTTTCCAGTAAAAATGTTTTTATGCCACCTATAACAAACTCTCTGTCCTGTACATCTTTATCAATTTTGCTAAAGCTTTTGATACAGTTAACCACATTTTTTTTTTAAGAAAAAATGCATCATTATGGAATTCGAGGCCAAATGTTTTTATGGTTTAAGGATTACTTAACAGACAGACAATAAGACACCATTTTTCATGGTGAAAAGTCCTCCACAACATTTGTCACACTTGTTATTCCTCGAGGCAATGTGCTAGGCCTCTATTGTTTCTAATATATATTAATTACATTTTAGATATTTGCTTAGAGTAAAAAAAAAAAAATTATTTGCTGATGACATGATAAATTACCTGACAAGCCAAGACATTGATCAGTTCATACTTAATGCTATTAATGGACTTCAAAAACTTTATGAATGATGCCTATACTATAGTATGGCCTATACTAAAAACTATATGAATGATGCTTAACTATACTACTTCATACTCACTTCATGCTATTTAGAATAAAATAAACAACAAATCTTCCCAACTTACAAATAAATAGTAAGATAAAGATTTAAAACAAGTAAAATAAAATTTCTTGGTGTTGTATGTGATGATTTTTTTCACATAAACATCTTTCTGAAAAAAAATTCTCAAGACATATAGCCCTACTCTACCAAACAAAAGACTTCATGCCACATAATGTACTTAAGGCCATTTATTATGCTCACATTCGTCCACTATTAACCTACTGTAACCCGATATTGTGAAAAAAAAAAAAACATACCCTAGTTATCTAATTCCTTTGAAATTACAAATCAAGAAAATAGTAAGAATTTAACCAGTAGCAATTACCTGGAGCATGCAAGTCCTCTCTTCAAAAGAACAAAAAACATTAAAACTAGATGATACTACTAAACTTGCTATAGGTACTTTCGTCTATATAAATACATAACATAAATACAAAAATTTCTCCCATCTCATTACTATAACACCTGTCACTGGGATAATGTCACCATTCCATGTCACCATGTCACCATGTCACAGAATTCCAAGACTATATGTCTCATATAGTCCCTGTTGTTGTCTGTGTTCTCTCTTTCTCTCCAAGTTCAGGATGCATCAACACATTTAAAAATAGATTTAAAAATCATATTTTAACAATCTACTAATTTAATATGTTCTCTTACCTCGATGCAATAATATTTAATATTTAATCTTACTTTGCTTAAACCTGGCAAATTACAATTTTTTATATTGAAATTACATATGTATATACTTAAGTTCATTATGTTTATTATACCTTTATATGTATTTATTAAGTCACTTATCATTAATGCGGCTACAGTAAACTCTCAGTATATCGATGTAATTGGGAGAAACCACAGACGATAATAACGAAAAATTGTGAAAAAAAAGAAAGAAAGAAAAGAAAAAAAAAAAAAAACGGCAGTCAGATTTCTCTCTCCCACACCGAACTTCGTTTGGTATATGAGGAGGAAGTTCGGCATACAAAAATGAACCTCAGATAATATAAGTTTTGTTAACCCATACATTCGATGTAATGCAAGAGTTAACCAGTATTCTCAATCATTCATCTCTTTCTCTGATAAACTCTGAAACTCCCTGCCTGCTTCTGTATTTCCACCTTCCTATGACTTGAATTCCTTCAAGAGGGAGGTTTCAAAACACTTATCCCTCAATTTTTTACTACCGCTTTGGACCCTTTTTTGGGACTGCCTTCTCAGTGGGCTTTTTTTTATTTATTGGATTTCTGTTGCCCTTGGCCAGTGTCTCTTCTACTTAAAAAAAATAAAAATAAAATAAATAAATAAATAAATAGATAAATCATCTCTTTTGGGACGGGCACCTGAATGAGATTTTTTCCTTTTGTTTTCTTTATCTTGGCCAATGACCCCTTTACATAATATATATATATATATATATATATATATATATATATATATATATATATATATATATATATATATATATATATATATATATATATATATGTATATATATATAATATAGTGCGGGTTCCACCCATACAACTATTTTAGCCAGGGTGGAATCAAAAGCTTTTCGTCTTATCAACTTCTCTCCTCAAACTTCTTCTGTCTTCACCCACTTTCTTATCGCCGCAATGTTGCATCTCGTGCTATCTTCTACCGCTATTTCATTGGAAAAGTGCAGCGTAGGAGTGGATAGGACAAGAAGTTTGGTTTAGAAAATCATTGATGAATAATAGGAAGAGAATAGGTGAAAGGGCAGAACCCTGAGAAACACCACTAAAATAGATGTAGAACAGTGACTGCCTACCACAGCAGCGACAGAACGGTCAAAATGGAAACTTGACACACACACACACACACACACACACACACACACACACACACACACACACACACACACACACACACACACACACACACACACACACACACACACACATATATATATATATATATATATATATATATATATATATATATATATATATATATATATATATATATATATATATATATATATATATATATATATATATATATATATATATATAACCTTCTATCTGATTGCCAGTATGGGTTCGGTCAAGGCCGCTCTACTAGTGATATTCTTGCTTTCCTTACTGAGTCTTGGTCATCCTCTTTTAGAGATTTTGGTGAAACATTTGCTGTAGCCTTAGACATATCAAAAGCTTTTCACAGAGTCTAGCACAAAGCTTTGATTTCCAAACCACCCTCCTTCCGAGGGAGTGACTTGCTCTATCGCAATGTTGGTAACGCGGAACCTTGTGGCTAAGCCCTCTGTAACTCCTGGTGCCGACTGCAACAAAGCCGGGACACCTCAAAAGGAGCTTATAGTGGAGAATAATTCTACTATGAAGGCAGAAGGCCAAGAGGCCTAGCCCGCTGCTGGCGAAGTTTTGGATGAGACAGAGTTGGGTTTCATGCAGGTCAGAATGCTGGGGCTAATTGCAATCGCAGAGCCACCATAGGGAGTACTCGACTTAGTTGGTGGGTGTTACCGGGAGTGAGGCTGGATATGGGTTTGGATAGTTTGTTTGCTGGCTTGTCTCACTCTGCAGTGCACCCTGGAGGTGGCGCTAAGGCTGCGCTGTCACCGGGTTTATAAGCTGAGGACTCCGGTTTGTAGTCTGGACCCCAGTCTCTTGTATCTGGGATGTAAGGGGTCGCTGCTGAGGACGGGGAGATTTCTCACTCAATTTGTGAGATCGAAGTTCGCTCCCATGCAGAGTATACAGGAGGTGGTGAGCAGGCTGCTTCCCTGCCAAGACCATACCCGGTGAGTTGCACTCCATAAAGTGAACTACGTGTGTTACTGTTTTGCTGACCGTTGAGAAGGGAAACCGAGTATACCGATTTTCAAAAACAATTTCTTCTCTATCCTTTTTGTGTGTGTGTGTTATCTATACTACTCTTCTTCCTTGTGAGGTATCTGACTTCTTCTCAAGAGTTTAATGAGTAAGACAAGGTAAGGTCTTTGGTAACGAGACTTTTTTTTCCCATCACCCTACGTGGGTAATAGGCCATTTTTTATTTTAGTTTATCGGTAATAATTACTTTTTTGTGTGTATTATTGCCTTTTTATTATCTTTTTATTATTTTTTTCGCAAAATATACAGAACAATATATACACATTCATTCCTTTGCACACGCTTCATTCATACAGGATTCCTGATCCTATCACAAAGCTATTGGCTTTTATCAGGGCAGGGAAGAGGGAGGAGTAACACACAAGCACACTGGTAGGAAGGCTACGTAGCATCGTTACGTATTATATATACATAAATGGGGAACGCAGTCATATTGAGATAACGCATTACACAGTTCATATACAGTTTCATAATTTTCTTTACATGTGTCAGTGTATATACATAGTGCATAAAATAGATATGTTACATAATATATACATGTAAATCACAGCTATTTGATTAAACTGGTCTCTGTCAGGAAAAAAAAAACATCAATCTATCAACCACATCCGAGTGCTCATCACTCAAAAAAGGGTGGTCTGCGTTAGCGGAAGGCCGCGTCCCCGGCAGTAAGCTAAGGGAAGCCTCTCCTCTCGATAACGCACACAGTGAAGCAAGATGTGCTCTATAGAGAGGGTGATTTTACTGGTGGTGCACTGTGGTGGAAAGGCATTGGCTCTATAGGGGGAGCATGTGTAGGGAGGATGCAGCCCATCCTGAGGCGTGCGAGGATCACTTCCTCCCGCCGTTTGAGGCGATTGGAGGATGTCCGGCCACGAGCAAGTCCGGGTAGTCCAGTCTGATGCCGGTGAGCTGGCAGAACTTATGGAGTCTTGCAGCGAGTGGATGGCGGACTGGAGTGTTGAGGTGGTGGTGGTACTGCCGCATAATTCTGCTTGCTGCGTTACCGAGAGGAGCCTTCCGGGCTGTTTTTTATCCCATGGGATAAAAGAAGGGCACCGCGACGAAGGTGCAATGGTGGTATATTGGCCTCAGCCTCCATCCGCGCCACACGAGTGCAGCACAGTGCTCCAAGACACATTCGCACACATTCATTCTGAAACACATCCAGCCTCCTCATTGTTGATTCCTACGTAGACCCATACACGGGTGAGCCATAGTCTAAGTGAGAACGAATTAAGGACTTATACATCATCAATAAAAATTTTATGTCTGCTCACCATGAGTTACCAGAAAGATAATTGAGGATATTGATTTTTAAGACAACGAATAAGCACTTCATAAGCATGAGTCTTCCAACTGAGTTTGCTGTCAAAATGCAGACCCATGAACTTTACTAAATTTTTAAACGATAGCGGCTGGGCTGGAAGAGTTAATTGCAAAACTGGTACGTTACGTCTAGTGAAAACAACACCGATACACTTAGGAACGGAGAAATTAAATTCCCACAGAAAAACCCAATGCTGGACGGAGTCAAAAGAAGCTTGAATCCGCCCCGCCGAGAACTGTGCGTTAGGCGAGGAGTGCCATAGCGCACAGTCGTCAGCGTACAGTGAATACTTAAGATTCGTGGGGACAGGAGTTGTTGACAGAATATCGTTAATAAAGCAAACCAATATGGACTAAGAACACTACCCTGTAGCACTCCGTTTTCCTGGACGAAAAGTCTGAGATTACGTTACCAGGAAGCTTGACAGAGAATTTTCTGTCCAGAGGAAAATTATAAACAAAAATGAGCAGAATCATTGTTTGAAAATTTCAAAAACAAGTCTGAAATAATGTCTGCTATTAAAGAAGTCCAGTTATCAAGAAACACTGTTATGAGGCGCTGTGAATTTATGGCTGAGGATTTGGGTGAACAAATGAACAAGAACATACGTGTCTTCTTTCCATTGCAGTTTGATGAAACTACTGACATGATCGATACATCACAACTGTGCATTTTCATTAGAATGGTGTTCAAAGATCTGAGCACAAAGGAGGAATGTGATTTTGCCAACAAGACACAGTTGCCAGTAAACAAGCTCGTATCAATGACAACTGATGGAGCACCTGCAATGACTGGTCGAACCAGTGGGTTCATTGCCCTTTGCAGGGGTGATGATAGATTTCCTGACTTCTTTAATTATCACTGTGTCATTCATCAGCAAACATTTTGTGGTAAAATGTTGAATATGACAGAAGTCATGAACATTTATTTCAAGATTGCAGATTCAATTCGGGCCGGAAGTCTTCAGAGGCAACTGTTTCGAAGTCAGTTACAAGAAAGTGAAGCAGAACACGCTGATCTGTTGTTGCATACAGATGTCAGGTGGTTTAGCAGAGGTAAATTTCTCCAAAGATTTAGAGATCTGCTACCTGAAATAAAAGTGTTTTTGGCCTCAAAAGATTGGTCTTCTCATCACCCCCACATTGACAATGAAGAATGGCTGCTGGATTTAGCATTCTTAGTAGACATAACTGGTATGTTGAATTAACTAACTTAGATTTGCAAGGAAAAGATAAAACTATAGTTGACATGATTAGTGCTGTGACAGCATTCAAGCAGAAACTAAAACTAGCTACAGCAACATGGACTGAAAAAATTCAGAAATATGATGTCAGAACTGAAAAATCATGGTAAACAATGATCAGTATAATAGTGGTCGCTATACTGAACAGGTACAAAACCTCGTCTCAGATTTTGACAGGCGTTTTCAAGATATAGCAGCAATGGAACCTGTTGCAACATACATGTGTTTTTCCTTTGGTAAAGACACAGCTGTTGAAGATGTTGCATCTATAATGATCACATTATTTAACATGGATACATCTAAAGTTGAAAATGAGATTTTGAAACTGCAAAATGATATTCAGATCAAATCCATGGCATCAGAAGGCAGTTTCTGGAACCTTCTCAGTGAAGAAAAGCATACTAATATCAGAAAATGTTCCATGTACCTAACAAGTTTTTTTAGTTCAACCTACGTCTGTGAATCAACATTTTCACACCTGAAATACATCAAATCAAAATACCGATCAACACTGTCAGATGAACACCTGGATGACTGCTTAAAGCTAGCAATCACCTAACTACAGCCCTAACTACACCAAGTTAGCAGACAGCATGCAGTGCCAATCATCTCATTAATATTGTAAGTGTGTGCTTTGTAATTGTATTTTAACAATTATATATCATAATTGTAGCAGTGTAACAGTTACTGCAAAAAATATTCTCTCTCTCTCTCTCTCTCTCTCTCTCTCTCTCTCTCTCTCTCTCTCTCTCTCTCTCTCTCTCTCTCTCTCTCTCTCTCTCTCTCTCTCTCTCTTTCATACCTCGAGTGAGAGGAAGATGTTACACTGTTACAGTTACATTTATGGAATATGTTTGAATCTTAGGCTGGTAGATCGCATCAGGGTAACTGTACAAAAAGTAGATCATCTCTCACAAAAGGTTGGCCACCCCTGTTCCATATGGATGGTAGTGTTTTAGCACTGCAGGATCAGGCTGATCCTGCAGTCTCGTCTCCTATAGACAAATAACGGACGGCCTGTGTATGTTCACTGAATGTGACAAACATGGATCGTTATTCTGAATACTTCTACAGTTCCACTGTAACATCTTGAACATTATGGCTGAAGAGTTGCAGTGATGGCCGTGTTTATTAGCCCTTTTGTGCTCAGAGGCGCTGCCGGGGAACCTCTCCCGACTCTTGCCAGTGGTAATAACCGTAGATTCATCAATTGTTAACTCCACGGAGCTGGTCGAGAGGGAGCGAGCGTGAAAACCCCTCCTCTAGGGCGCGGGTGCAGCAACGGCATGAGAAGGTCGTTGGCGTTCAAGTTTTGTGAAATTTGATTTATTAGACTTGTCGTTCTTTTCATTCTTGCTGGGAGTAGTAGAAACAGCAGACAGATGTGGAGCAGAGGAAGTGATAGAGGAAGAGGCGTTGGTAGTAGTAGATGTAGATTTAGAAGTGGGAGAGGCAAAGGTTAAGTGTGAGACTGTGGTGGCATATGCCGTTGGCGGCGGATCAGTCTGAATGGGTACAGTGCACATCTTGGGCTGAACTCGTACTGTTGAGGCGTATGAGACTTTTGAAACTGGCGCGGCCTGCATCTGCTTCACTCGTATCCTCGCCTCATAGTAAGAGATTCCCTCAGTAGCCTTAACTTTGCAGACCTCTTTCTCCACTTTTCACGCAGGGCAGTTGCGTGAGAAAGTGGAGTGAGTACCTTCACAATTAAGGAACTTCTCTATCAAAGACGTGCACTGAACTGACCTTTTCCAGCACATTTGCGAGGAACGAAAAGTGTTGCCATGGTGACCGTAAAGCTGGCACTTGAAACAACAGAGAGGATTCGTAATGTAAGGACGAACGAGAACCGATTCGTATCCTACATAAACCCACTCTGGTAACGTAGCAGCACTGAAGGTGAATATTACCGAGGACGTGCTCCTTCTGATATCGTCAACCATTTTAGTGATCTTTCTACCTTCAATTACATTTTAGTCAGTCATGCAATCGACAATCTCAATTGGTTCCATATCCACAAAATCGTGGTGGGAGGCGACTCCCCGACACGAGTTCAGGGACACTGGAATCGAAGCCTCAATCTCGACATCATGGATGAACCGGAGCTTTAACTTGACTTCCATTAATCGTTTGAACAAACAAGTTACCACTGGCAGGTTTCTTTACGTTCACAACATTTCCAGTATTACAATCAATGATTTTTTTATTATAAAAGAATTTACCGTGGAGAGGTGGGTGTTTGTCTTTGAGTAGCCAGTCACGAACGTCGCTTTATTAGGATCAATGGACAGTCGGGCAGTCTGGGGTCGCCCTTGATGGGGAGGGGAGGAGGGTCCGTCAGACTTGGATGGGGGGTACAGCCCCCTCCTACAGGAGGAGAGCGGGACACAAATGGGAGGAAGTCAGGGAGGAGTTTTCCTGCTGTCAGATTGTCCTTCTAAAAGGTGCCAATACACCTTGAAAGCACACTCATTTGAGGTGGATCCTCCGTAAGTGAAGAGGAAAGACAGTCTGACACGTGACACTAAGAGTAGGATAGGAAACTTGTTCTCTTCTCAGAGATAGTTTACATTCTGAAACTATGCCAGAAGGGCTGTCAAAAATATCCACACAAGGTGGCTGGAGATCAGGACGACAGAACTGCAGTGTGCACAGAACATTGTTTGGTTTATCTTATAACAAGACATTGTTGTTCGAGATTATCACCTTGTCAAGGTGACGCGGGTCTTTGCAAGGAGATGGGCCACAGAATAACGAGCTTTTTGCTTTACTTGTAGAAAGATTGAGAATATTGAAGAGTTTGGACAGAAAAAGTAAAAGAAAGCAGATTGAAGGAAAGTAGTAGATTAAAGATTGTGGGCAGACCACATTGCTATTTTTTAAATGAAGTTTTTGGTAGCAATACACTCTCCTCAGCCAACTATGAAGTAGGTTTGATCACCCAAGCCAAAACCTTACCAAAGAATAACTCTGCTTACATTTATAAATGTCTAGTTTCACACTCTTTCTTCTTCCATTTATGTATCAACTATACATAATTATTTAACTTTGTTGTGTATATATTCCGCCACCTTTACCGTTAACATAGCTATATACGATATACATATTTACATAATAAGATAATGTTACTGTACGATGACTTGCAGAGTCCGCCCAGGCCTCTCTCCGCTACCAGGTGCCTGCAGACACTACTGGTGGCCTCCACCCCTCGCCGCGGGAGAGGGCTGCCCACGGAGAGCCACCCTACTCTTCACTGCCGTGTTGACAGCCCCACCGTCCCGACGATTCAGGGCGCGGAGCAAAGGTGAGGGACTCGGTTTGTGTCAAGTCCATCTGCTTTCTCACTAAACTTTATTATTAAAATTTACTTTCTTTTCAGATCTGGTGAGTTTTTAGACATAGGGTGCACGGTCTTCCCCCCGCCTCTCCCCGCTGCCAGATGCCGTGCCGACAGAGCTGGTGGTCACCACTACTTGCCGGGGAGAGGAGCTGCCCACGGGAAGCCACCCTGCTTCACACACCGCGTAAGACAACACCCACAACCCGGGCGCGGAGCAGAGGGAAAGGGATTCCGAGTTTCTCAGGTTGATTATTCACGCAAGTGGTCATTGTATATGCATATTTTTTTCATTTTGGATTTGCAACAGCCTTAAGCGAGTATGGTAAGTATTATTTGTATATCGGGTCAGGTACAGTATTATATAAATTTAGGCTACTAGGGAAATTCCGGTTGTATCGAATAATATTTTCTCTGTTTTCCTTCAGTTTAATCGTGGCATGGTGTTCAAGGCCTTCTAATCTATCCTATATTCTTTTAGCTCTTTCATGCAGCCTGATGTTTAGGGAAAGTGTATTTGTAATTTCATGTATTTGAATAGTGTTCAGTGTGTGTGGATACCTCTGATTCGTCGCGATTCTTAGGGCTTTATTTTGAACTTTCTGTAACTTATTTATTTGGGTTTTGCTGAGAGAATGGGCGGGTATTGGAGAATAATCTAGGATCAGGAGCACTAGAGCTTTCACTAGGTGAATTTTAATTTTGTTTTTTATTTCTTGTAGTCTGTAGAGCTTCTTTAGAGCTGCAAGTGCTTTATTTTTCCTGTCTTTGTGTTTGTTATACCCGTTTGTTGTTATATGTAATCCTAAACATTTACCCTCAGGTTGGAATTCTTCTAGGTCTTCATCTACATTTAATGGGTTAGTTACTCGGGCACCCAGGTGTAGTGGTGTAAATTTCACGAGATTAGTCTGAATCTGTTCACTTGTAGAATTGCCTGTTCTGTCTGTTTATTCATCATATTCTTAGATTTGCCTGGATACCCTATTATTTATGTTATATCGTCAGCATAGCATACGTTGATGTGCGTATTGAATGTTTCAAGATCATTGGTGTATATCATATATAGAATGGGAGAGAGGACACTCCCTTGTGGGACTCCGCATGCTAAATCAAATGTTGGGCCTATGTAGTTCATGATCTTTATTACTGTACATCGGTCGTCTAGGAAGTCAGAGAAATTTTTCAGTAATAATAGGTAGTTGCAATTGCAGAATCTTATATTTTAGCCCGGTGTGGCATACCTTGTCGAATGCTTTGGTGACATCTCTAAGAATTACCTGACACTGTCCCGAATCTGCTTTATGTTGTGCGATTTGTTCAGTGATCACTGCGAGGGCATGTGTGGTGCATTTCCCTCTTCTGAATCCGAATTGGTTTTCATTATATATATATATATATATATATATATATATATATATATATATATATATATATATATATATATATATATATATATATATATATATATATATATATATATATATATATATATATATATATATATATATATATATATATATATATATATATATATATATATATATATATATATATATATATATATATATATATATATATATATATATATATATATATATATATATATATATATATATATATATATATATATATATATATATATATATATATATATATATGTTACAGTCAATACCTGAATCCAGACAATTTGTAAAGTGACTTATTTTTTCAGGCAATTTGTGAACTGCCTGGTTAGGTTAGGTTAGGTTAGGTTAGGTTAGGTTAGGTTAGGTTAGGTTAGGTTAGGTTAGGTTAACCTAACCTAACCTAACCTAACCTAACCTAACCTAACCTAACCTAACCTAACCTAACCTAACCTAACCTAACCAGGCAGTTCACAAATTGCCTGAAAAAATAAGTCACTTTACAAATTGTCTGGATTCAGGTATTGACTGTAACATATATATATATATATTACTGATTTCTAAATGTTTTCTAAGCCTTTTATTGATAATCCTTTCTAGTATTTTGCCTGTTACTTCAAGCAATAAAATAGGACGGTAGTTCTCGACTTTGTGGGGTGATTTTCCTTGTTTTGGAAAAGTCTTACAATTGCTTTTTTCCATTCGTCTGGAAAATAGCCAGCTGACAGGGTGTTATTGAATATATGAGAGAGTCTTATAAGTGCGTTGTCAGGAAGTTGTAAAATGGTTTTACTGATGCCACTGTTTCCCGGGCTTGTTTTTTTTTTTTCAGTTGCTTGATTATTTGTTGGATTTCAGCAGTTGTGATCGTTTCGTCTGCGATGCTTGTTCCAAGGCGTGTGGTGTCAGTATAGTCGTATGATGTAATTATGTGCAGATTGTTTTGCATAAAATGTTGAACCTCGTCATTATTGTCTTCCTCTTCCTCTTCATTACTGGATATCTGAACCCAATGTTAACGATGTAATTGTTCTTTTCCTCTTTTGGTGTATATTTTAGTGTTGGTCCGATCTATCAACTATTGAGGGTCAGGAGAGGTGTTACCTATGATTATCTTGATTTTGTTCCAACATTTTTTTTCTGGGTTCTTGTACGTAGTGGCGGTTTCCTCAATTAGTTATATGAGTTATTATGAGTATTATGGTATGTTCTGTAATTAGTGATTATAATAGCCGGTGTGGTACCTCTTCCTTGTGTGTAGAATGTTGGAAAGTTGGGGCCACAACATATGGTTATGTTGTGTATTAGAGTGTTTATCTGTCTGCCTTTTGTGTTATAATGTTGGTAGCCCAGGCATGGGTGGTTGGTATTCAGGTCTGCAATCATGTAAACAGGTATCTGTCGTTTGAAAAGTTTTATGAAGTTAGGAATAGGTATAAATGTACGTGCAGGAGGTTGATATAAAGTGGCAAATATAATTTTACATGTTGAGGTTTCAATTTCAATTGCTAGTATGTCGGAGAGAAAGTCATCAATGGTCTTGTAGTTTATGTTTCTTTTAATTTCAATCGCAGAGCCCTCAGCTGGATGGTTTAAGGTGTCTTTCTTTATAATGTTATAACATGGTATTTTCATGGTATGCAATGACTGTTTAGTAGTATGATGTCAGGATCAATGTTTTTATAAATGTTTGATAGTGTAATTCGTCTGTTGTACCAATGCTGAACATTGTGTTTACTAATTTTTAATGCACGAGTAACCATTGTGGTGTATGGTGTCGCAGTTTGTTTTGTTTATTTGTATCCTGATTTATTTAGAGTGTTTCCTTTGTCTCCTTAGTATGCCTTTTGGTGGCGGTGTTTAGTCGGCCAAATACTCAGATCTAATTTTCCTAAATACACTGTCATCTACCATATTCCAGCATGAATTGTCAAATTTAATTTCATTGGATTCTATTAAATTGAATAATTCTGTGTCTTCTATTGTATGGTCCGAATAAGTGTACTTTAGTATATTGTCATTCATTCTTGTGGTCACATCCTTTGATGTCATATTATCAGGCCAGCCTAAGCTTTCTGGGGTGTAGATTTTTAGTTGGATATCTTTACTGTTGAGTCTGGTTTTGCGAGTAGACTGGTTTGTGGTGGTTGTTCCTATTTCTGATGGTTCCCTGCAGATTTCATTGTCTTGAGCTTTCTTTGATCCTTTGTTGTAGTCTCCCCTAACATCCTCCCGAGTTTGTTTAGAGTTCCCATCTCCTCCTTTCCCTCCATCTTCCTCTTCTCGTATCAGGATCTTAATAAATTTACTAGAGTCTGGTGTTTTGGGGATCTTGATACAGGGAAGGTTATTGGCAGTTAAAGTGGAGTTCAGTTCTCTCTCGTAGCATCCCGGTTCTGTTATATTCATAATATGGGCATGCATCATGAATGTGCAAATCTTCAGGTGGAGTTCCTTGTTGATGGGCACTGGTGATGATGCAGAGATGTTCCAGGGAGTTGATTGATTCTTTGTCACATTGGTGTATGATTTGATGTCCTTTTCCTTTTCCCTTTTTTGCTTGATTATGTCTTTTCTTTTGCGGTATTTCATTGACATCGTCCTGTGCTTCCCACCATAGTTGATGCATTTTTTGGTTGAGCTGGTACATTCACGCCAAGTGTGTGTTGTATTGGCATATTCTGAGCAAATTTTTAAATCTTCCTGGTGAAGACATGAGTTGCTATTATGGTCTTCTAATGCGTAGCATCTAAAGCAGGTTTGAATATTGTAGAATTTTTCTTGTTGAATCTGGTGTCCTGGGATGCTCATTTGGATTAGTTTTATGCCTTGATCTGCTGCTTTGATAGCTGTTGCTGCATCTCCGAATGTTATTTTCATGTTTTTGGAATTTGGGAATTTAAAAACATTGTTGATGATGTTAATCCAAGTATTGTGCTGTTGTAGTTCCTGTGCTATATCATCCTCTGTGTTTTTGAAAATGTGTGGGTCTACATTGAAAACTATTATGGATCTTTTAGCTTTCAATTCAGGGGGAATTTGAGGGGAGAAGCCGTGTTCTTCTAAATCCGAGGATATCTGAAAAATCTTCTCAAGGTCATCATCTGTGGAGGTGATTACTACAAAACCGTCGTTCACAGGTATCAGTTTTGTGATGTATATATCATTGTTGGAGAGAGCTCCCAGTATAGATAACTGTTTCCTGGGATCTTTAGAGTCTCTTGCTTTTATTTTGACTCTTGGCATGATGGAGCAGTGTGGTTACATAAAGTGTGCAAATCTGTAGAGTGTCAGTTTCTATGTGCGGCTCAGAGCAGCCCAGGACTCGACCCCCTCTGACTAGGGCTGATCGCTAGTCGATCTCCCCGCCCAGAGGCCGGCCAACCCAAGACTGAACTAAGCCTGATGCCTAACGACAAGACTGCTGAGAGGAGCAGAACCACAGCTACCTAGGGAAGAATCTACCTACAGCTTCTCCTCCAACGGCCTCCACCTGCTAAGAGGCGTCGGAAGGCAGGGAGAAGCTGCCTACTGAGAGACTTCCTATATCCCTAAGGCCCCAGACCGGTCGCTTTCTTAAAGCATCCCTCTAGAGGGACCCCCTTGATGCAAAACCAAGGGGTTCACCTTTGTACCACGTACCGGTCCAGCTAGTAGGCAGAAAAAGTCGAAAGATGAAAAGGATAGGTAAGTAAAGCCCTGCGAATACTCAGTGAGTGGAGTGTGATACCGGGGTACCTCAGCTCGGAGGGCGGCTCCCGCGAACGCCGTGGGGCCACCAGGTAACAACTCCCAACCCTGAGCAACAAGAGTGTCTATAATGGGAAAAAAAATCCCAGTTATTGAGTCCCAACGCACAGCAGGGGACTAAGTCGTGGTCGAGTCCAGACGCAAGCTCCGAGACTGTGTCCCTATATTGGCAGTCAGGGGTGTCCAGACTATGTCGCTGAGACACCCTGAGCAACAAGAGTGTCTATAATGGGAAAAAAAATTCCCAGTTATTGAGTCCCAACGCACAGCAGGGGACTAATTCGTGGTCGAGTCCAGACGCAAGCGCCGAGACTGTGTCCTTATGTTGGCAGTCAGGGGTGTCCAGACTATGTCGCTGGGACTAAGTACACCAGTGTGCGGACAGAGACGCTCCTGCCGGGAAACCCTGCCAGAAACAGAGTCCGTTCCAGTAATTGTAGAGACAAAGGCTAGCTTCTGCCAGAAACTAAGTCCTTAGCGAGACTTCCAGCTGGCTGGTAGGCAGGAGTGAAGCGGAGGTCTTGCTGCTGCGATGGTCCATCAAGAATGAGTGTGCATGTGTTACAGAATAACGAGTCGAAGTCGAAGTTTATAGAAAAGAGGGGTGAAAAAGAAGAGTCAGTACAGAAGAAGAATAAAAGATAGAAAAGATTGAAAGACAGTGGAAGAGAAAAGATGGGGGGCTAACCACCTTGCTATTTTTGTTTGATGTTTATAGTATGAGTAGCGGCTGCATCTTTTTCATGATGTTATTTCTGTAGCTTTGTACTCATTGTTACCTTGCCTAGAAGGTTACTTTTTTTTTTCTAGCAGAACCCAGCTATACCAACACCTTCCCTATCAACAAGACTGCTCTTTTTTTCTTTGTTTCCTATTTTCGTTTCCCCATCTTGTGTTTTACATATGAAAATATATTTGTGAGTTTGAGTAAAATTTTTAATCCCTAGGAGACAACATATTTTCAAGGTAAGTTCATCATACTTAAAGGTAATTTTTATTTTTTTATTTATTTATTTATTTATTTATTTATTATTATTATTATTTTTTCTTTTTTTTTTTGGGGGGGGGCAGAACCACAGCTACTCTACAGCAGTGGACAAAACACAACTTAGTTCCCTACCGACGAGACTGCCAGCAGTACGAATGAACAACTTATTTACATTGTAAGGTAAGTGAATTAGGAATGTGTAGTATATGTGTTAGTATAGTGTGTAGGTGTATTGTGTGCAGGCTTCATGTGATGGCACAGGCCGGGCTGGGTCTCCTTGTTGCACCGTAGGTGGAGTCAGGCGGAGACTCCACCACTATTTCCCTCGCTAACACCACGCAACTCTTCAACCCCCAAGGTGTGGTCCCTGGATGCCAATGACTCAGGACGAGGTGCAACCCCCTCACTCAGCTCCGCTAGCTGGAGGCCTGCAAGCCCTACCAGTGGCCGGATCCCCTCGACGGTGGACTTTTGGGTGGAGCTGGCGCTTAGCCCTGTCACACTAGCCCACCGCCGACTCAGGGCGCGGAGTGGGTAGAGAGGAGCTCAGACGCGTTTCCCGTGTGAAGCAAGTGTAGGTGTTTGTTGTGTAGTGTGTTGGTGTAATACAATGCTCTTTCCCTTTCAGATGCCCTGTGTATGGTGTGTTTTGTTGTACGGACATCCTCAGGTAAGTTGGTACAGGAAGTGTGAAGGTAAGTGAATCAAGGTAAGTATGTATTGTAGGTTGGACTGTTAGTAAATTGGTGTGGGTGTAGTGCTACATGCTTGCAGGCTGCTTGGGTAGACACGGTGGTACTTGTCCATTTGGTTTAGTTTGTCTTTAAGGGCTTGGTAGGTTGGTATTTCTAGTTCTTCTATTCTGTTCCATATTGTCTTGGTTCTGTAGTGCAGGCGTATGTTTAAAGGTGTTGTTTTAGTGTGTGTGTGTGTGTGTGTATTTTTGTTCTGTTGTCATAGTGTATGGGTATTTCTGGTTGGTGGCGAATCTCAGTGCTTTCTTTTGTATTTTTTGTATTTTGCTTATCTGGTGTTTACTCACAGTGTGCGTTGGGATTGGTGGATAGTCAAGTATAGGAAGGATTAGTGCTTTAAGTGTATTTTGATTTTTTCTGGCATATTATACAGTTTATACAGTTTCTGTAGTGCTACAGCTGCTATATTCTTTCGTTCCTGAATGTGTTTGTAATAACCAATGGTGGTAATGGTTAGACCTAGACATTTGCCATTATTTTTAATTTCTATTTCTTCGTCGTTGATGTTTAGGGGAAAGGTTTTTTTTTTTGGCTCCGAGGTGGAGAAGCGTGAATTTGTTCACGTTAGTTTTGATTTTCCATTTTCTTTCATAGTTATTAATTACTCTGATTGCTCTCTCTGTTTTTATGTTTAACATATTTTTTGATCTACCTGGGTATCCGACGATTTGGGTTATGTCATCAGCGAAGCAAATTTTGGTTAGGGTATTGTATGTCATTAGTGTAGATTGTGAAAAGGGTTGGAGAGAAAACACTTCCTTGTGGTACACCACAATTGAGATTAAAAGTTGGTCCAACATAATTATTTATTTTGATGGAGGCTGTGCGGTATGATAAGAAATCACAAAAATTTTTCTATAGTTAGTCATAGTGTAACTGTAGTATTTTGTGCTTAAGGCCGCGGTGCCAAACCTGGTCAAAAGCTTTAGATATATCCCTTAAGATAACTTGGCATTGTCGGATTTATATTGTGCTATTTGTGCTATTCGGTGATGAGTGCCAGTGCGTGTGTGGTACCCCTGTTGCTACGGGATCCAAACTGGTTGGTGTTATACATTTTGTTGTTTTCGAGGTGAGTTTTTAATCTGGTGTTGATTATTCGTTCGAGTATTTTTCCTGGAACTTCTAGTAATGAGACAGGTCTATAATTTCGTGGTTGGTGTGGGGATTTGACTGGTTTAGGAATTAATCTTAAGAGGGCATATTTCCATCTGTCTGGAAAATATCCTGCTGATATGGCACTGTTATAGATGTCAGTAAGTCTTCCTATTGCTGTGTCTGGTAGTTGAGAGGGAATAGTTTTGTTGATCCTGCTTTCACCAGGGCTGGTTCTCTTTAATTTGCTAATTATATTTTTAACGTCTTCTGCAGTTATTTTCGTGTCTGTAGTGTGGGTGTTAAATCTGGACATGTCTGCGTTATCGTACGGGACGGTTCTTTGTATATTATTTTGTATATGTTATAGTACTGCTTCTGTGTTATTGTCGCCTTCATCATCATCTTCACCATTGAAAATATCTTGCCAGTATTCCCTGTGAACTCTCTCTTTTTCTTCGTTGGTGTATACTTTTATGTTGTTTTTGTTTTTGATGTAGTGTGGTTCTTGTTCTCTTTTGCCTATTATTAATTTTATTTTTTTCCAGAATGTAATTGTAGTGCTGGAAAAATAATTATGTATATTTCTACTTTTTTTTTAGGCTAAGGCCCATGTAATGTGCGGGGATGACCAGAGTCTCAGTACCATGTGACTAACCCCTCCCCCCCTTCCCCTCCTCTCCTCAGTGTCCTTTTGTCCTTGCGTTTCCCCCCCCCCCTCTCTCAGCGTCACTGTGTTGACCACTTCTATCATAAATTTACCCCGTGAATAAACGTAATTTCTCTTGCTTGGCCAGGTTATAGAGGCGAATTTTTCACCTAATCCCAGAGAATGGGGAGCCCTTAATACGATAAAATTAATTCTATAATGGTAAAGTCCTAAGCCAGCTCAAACAAATCCCAGATAATTACGCCGCGCCAATGAGGTTGACGAATCTGATAAGTCTTCTTTGCTTCGCCGTCCTCTTACCCCTGTTGCTACGCAAGCCAGGAAGAGATACCAGACTTTGACTAATTCCCCAATTGATTTCAAAAGTCCATTGAATTAAACTTCTTAAAGTAACAACTATAAAGTAAACAGTAACTTAATTATTCATATTTTTCATCCCTGAACTCACAACCTAGTCGCCCCCCCCACTAAAAACAAAATTATAACTCTTAATAAATTTCCCCATTGGAAACCTTTATCCTTAGTTTCCCGCCGATTTCCTCACAAGCAAAGCCAGACTCTCTTGGATTCTCCTCAGGTGAGCATGCAGTCTGATAATCTCCTCCTCCATTTCCTGTAATATTAAGTAAGTGTTTGTTTAACAATAATTTTACTAAAGCAGACTCTCTTGGATTCTCCTCAGACCCTCTCGGATTCTCCTCAGATATTCCTGTTGATAAACCAGTGTTCTGAGTGGAGAGGTATTCGCATTTTTTCGTTCTTTTTTGTTGGTTTTCTCCACGTGACTAGTGTAACCACCTGGTTCGAGATCACCGTGTGAGACTGTCCTCAGGTCTATACATACTTTTTGGTTATATTTGTTATTTATTTATTTATTCTCTGGTCTCCCCCGCAATTCAGTAGTCGCGAAAATATCTCCATCGTAGTTTTATGTAACTGAAGAGTACGCTACCATTTATTTTGTATTTCTGAATTCCTTTTTTTTATATATTATTATTCGGATTATTCCATTATCAATTAAAAATCTATAAAAGTGTCAATATTTGTATTTCTTTTAATCCAGTGATAGGATTTGTAATTATCGTCTGCCACAAGGGAATTTTTTTTTCGTGGGCACTAAATAATGGGGTCTGTGTATGTGTTGGAGACGTCTTGGATAAGTTTGTGCCAGTGTTCTCGGTTTTCTATGATGAGTGCATCTTGGAGAATTGTTTGTATGCGTTTGTAGTATCTGTAACTATCTATGTTCCATCCATTAACTCTTGAATATATTTGCAATTCTGAGAAGAGTATTATAAGTAGTTTTGTGGTGTCTGTGTGCTTGGGTGAGGGTAGACTTTCATATCTTGTAGGGAAAGACTGCTGAGCTGCGTATTTGACTGCCTGGTGCCAATTGTCAGTTGCTGTGTCAATTGTTTCCAGAGTTTCGTTATCTAGGTTATTTCTGTGTAGAGTGTTGTTAACTTGTATTTTTGGGTAGTTTGGTCTAGGAGGTGCTGGAATTATAATGGGTGTGGTGGATATTGTGTGTTGTGGTGTGTTCGGTAGTTTGTTAATATAATGTTTGGTGTTGTCCCTCTGCTTTTTGTGTAGAATGTTGGGAATTCCGGACCTATGTGTTGTAATAATCTGTTTTGAATTAAAGTGATAATTTATCTTCCTTTTGTGTTACAATGGTTGTAGCCTAAATTGGGGTGATTAGCGTTCAGGTCGGCGATCATATAGGCTGGGCAGTTACGTCTGAAGAGATTGGTGAAGTCTGGGATTGGTATATAATTCCTTGCCCGTGGTTGGTACAGGGTTTATATTATAATTTTGCCAGTTGTAGTAGTGATTTCTACAGCAAGTAAGTCTGAGATAAAATTATCCATGAGTTTATATTCTAGGTTCTTTTTAATGGCAATTGCTGTGCTGTCTCCAGGGTTATTTAGACTGTTTTTCTTGTGTATGTTATACCCTTGGATTTTCATTGTAGTGTTTTCTGTTAGACAGTGACTATTGATTAGCACTATGTCTGGATCATTGATTCTGTAGGTGTTTGAAAGTGAAATTCTTCTGTTGTTCCATTGTTGTACGTTATGTTGGATTATCTTTAAACTGTTCGGGACCATGTTGCGTGTGTTCCCTGTAGTGTGTGTTGACAATTACTTGGAGTATTTTCTTTGTCTTCTTGATGTGTCTTTGGGAGGTGGTGTTTTTTCGGCTATGAGCCCAGATCTTATTTTTCTAAACACACTATCGTCAATTATGCTCCAGCATGATCTGTCTATTGTAATTCCATTGGTTTCAATTATGTTCAGTAGTTCAGTGTCTTCTATTGTATGGTCTGTGTATGTGTATTTGAATTTATTTTCATTCAGACTTGTGACCAGCACCGGAGGTGACAATTGATCGGGCCAACCTAAACTTACAGGGCTATATTTTTTTAGCTGTATGTCTTTACTATTTATTTTTGCATTACAACTTCTTTGGTGAGTAGTGGTTTCCTCTGATTCATGTTGAACTCTGACTTTGTCTTGTTCCTGCTTTGTACTCTCAGTACCATCATTTCTTTTTCTTCCTGAGCCTGCTTGGTGATCTCGTCATCTTCCTTCATATTATCCTCTTCTTGGGTCATAATCTTGATGAGTTTTCTTGAGTCTCGTGCTTCTGTGATTTTTATATTAGGGAGGTTATTTGCAGTGAAGGTTGAATTCAGTACTCTCTCCTAGCATCCGGTTTCTGTTATATTCATTATATGCGCATGCATCATACATGAATATATCTTGAGATGAAGATCCTTGTTTATGGTTGCAGGAGGAGATGCAGTGGTGTTTCAAGGTGTCGTTTGTGTCTTGGTTATCTTCGCGTATGTATTGTCTTTCTCTTTTTTCTCTAAGTTGTTTTGTAATCTCTTTCCTTTTGGGGCATTTCATGGACATGGTTCTGTGGTCCCCCTCGTTAATACACTTTTCCACTGAACTTCTGAGAGTCGCAGACAGACTGGACCTCCACCGCTCCACTCCTGACTCACCAGTAGAACGGAGCTACTGGACTTATAGTCTCCACAGCTGCCAATCGAGAGTCTCTCGCGGCCGGATGGGACTTAGTTTTTGGGCCGTCTAACAACCCAGCAATAGGAGCGAGAGTGTGGACTTAGTCTCTGGCAGCTAAGCAGAACTTAGTCTCCACAGCTGGCCATCGACTCTGTTTTTCGCCGCCGATTGGGACTTTGTTTCTGGCCGTCAAGCTGAACACGACTGATTGCTGCTTCACCACCTACCAGTGACCTACTAGACTTCGTCACCGCACCACACTTGTGTATCGGGGTCCTGCCACTGGGCTGAGGGCCCGCCCTTGTGTGGCTGCTTCTTTTTACTTCTCCTTATACCTTCCTTTCCTGGCCATAGAGTTCCCCTGGTACGTGGTACGACGCCGAACCCCACGGACATAGACGCAGGTCTATGCTACAAGGGGGCCCCTCAGAGAGGCGGTTATAGGAAGCTGCAGGGGTGGCCAAAAACTGCTAGGGATAGGCAAGACCCCACAGGAGGCAGCAGCCTGTGCATCCTTCGACGGCTTTTAGGAGCCGGTGGTGCGCTACTGAGTTCTGCTGTAGCTAGGCTCCTTTCTTTAGTTGTGTCCTCTGCATAGCAGTCTTGCTGACAGGAAATACTCTTACACTGACACTCTACACATTTATACACATATGTAATTTTCACTCTGCCTAGACATTCCCTGCTGCAACATGCCTAGAGTTAAAATAGAAGGAAGTGTATCCAAAGATCCGAGGAAGCAGTCCTGTTTACTGGGCATTCTCTCCAACACTGGAATATATGCCACAAAACTCATCCCTCTGAGTGATGGGTTCGCAGTGATAACCTCCACGGATGAAGACCTCGATCAGATATTCCAACTGCAGACATGTTCAGAGTTAGAAGAGCATGGTTTCTTCCCACAAATCCTCCCTGAACTGAAGGCAAAGAGATCAATAATTGTCTTCAATGTGGACCCACGAATCTTCAAAAATACAGAGGAGGACATCACACAAGAACTTCAGTAGCATAATTCCTGGATTAATTTGATACACAACGTATTCAAATTCCCAAACTCCAAAACAACGAAAATTACATTTGGAGAAGCCACAACAGCAATAAAAGCAAGAGATCACGGCTTCAAACTTTTCCACATGAGCATTTCAAAACATCTAATCCAACAAGAGAAACTTTACACCATCTACAGTTGTTTTAAATGTTATGCTATGTAGGATCATAACACCAATTCCTGCCCCCAACATGGAGAAAGAGAGAGAGAAATTTATTTTTTTTTTTTTTATGTAGGAAGGACACTGGCCAAGGGCAACAAAAATCTAATAAAAAAAAATGCCCACTAAAATGCCAATCCATAAAAGGGTCAAAGCAGTGGTCAAAAATTGGTGGATAAGTTTCTTGAAACCTCCCTCTTGAAGGAATTCTTGTCATAGGAAGGTGGAAATACAGAAGCAGGCAGGGAGTTCCAGAGTTTACCAGAGAAAGGGATGAATGACTGAGAATACTGGTTAACTCTTGCGTTAGAGAGGTGGACAGAATAGGGGTGAGAGAAAGAAGTAAGTCTTGTGCAGCGAGGCTACGGAAGGAGGGGAGGCATGCAGTTAGCAAGATCAGAAGAGCAGTTAGCATGAAAATAGCGGTAGAAGACAGCTAGATATGCAACATTGCGGCGGTGAGAGAGAGGCTGAAGACAGTCAGTTAGAGGAGAGGAGTTGATGAGATGAAAAGCTTTTGATTCCACCCTGTCTAGAAGAGCAGTATGATTGGAACCCCCCTCCCAGACATGTGAAGCATAATCCATACATGGACGGATAAGGCCCTTGTACAGAGTTAGCAGCTGGGGGGGGTGAGAAAAACTGGCGGAGACGTCTCAGAACACCTAACTTCATAGAAGCTGTTTTAGCTAGAGATGAGATGTGAAGTTTCCAGTTCAGATTATAAGTAAAGGACAGACCGAGGATGTTCAGTGTAGAAGAGGGGGACAGTTGAGTGTCATTGAAGAAGAGGAAATAGTTGTCTGAAAGGTTGTGTCGAGTTGATAGATGGAGGAATTGAGTTTTTGAGGCATTGAACAATACCAAGTTTGCTCTGCCCCAATCAGAAATTTTAGAAAGATCAGAAATCAGGCGTTGTGTGGCTTCCCTGCGTGATATGTTTACCTCCTGAAGGGTTGGACGTCTATGAAAAGACGTGGAAAAGTGCAGGGTGGTATCATTAGCGTAGGAGTGGATAGGACAAGAAGTTTGGTTTAGAAGATCATTAATGAATAATAAGAAGAGAGTGGGTGACAGGACAGAACCCTGAGGAACACCACTGTTAATAGATTTAGGAGAAGAACAGGGACCGTCTACCACAGCAGCAATAGAACGGTCAGAAAGGAAACTTGAGATGAAGTTACAGAGAAAAGGATGGAAACCGTAGGAGGGTAGTTTGGAAATCAAAGCTTTGTGCCAGACTCTATCAAAAGCTTTTGATATGTCCAAGGCAACAGCAAAAGTTTCACCAAAATCTCTAAAAGAGGATGACCAAGACTCAGTAAGGAAAGCCAGAAGATCACCAGTAGAGCGGCCTTGACGGAACCCGTACTGGCGATCAGATAGAAGGTTGTGAAGTGATAGATGTTTAAGAATCTTCCTGTTGAGGATAGATTAAAAAAAACTTTAGATAGGCAGGAAATTAAAGCAATAGGACGGTAGTTTGAGGGATTAGAACGGTCACCCTTTTTAGGAACAGGTTGAATGTAGGCAAACGTCCAGCAAGAAGGAAAGGTAGATGTTGACAGACAGAGCTGAAAGAGTTTGACTAGGCAAGGTGCAAGCACGGAGGCACAGTTTCGGAGAACAATAGGAGGGACCCCATCAGGTCCATAAGCCTTCCGAGGGTTTAGGCCAGCGAGGGCATGGAAAACATCATTGCGAAGAATTTTAATAGGTGGCATGAAGTAGTCAGAGGGTGGAGGAGAGGGAGGAGTTTTTAGCAAAGGTTTGAGCAAAGAGTTCAGCTTTAGAAATAGATGTGATAGCAGTGGTGCCATTTGGTTGAAGTAGAGGAGGGAAAGAAGAAGCAAAGTTATTGGAGATATTTTTGGCTAGATGCCAGAAATCACGAGGGGAGTTAGATCTTGAAAGGTTTTGACATTTTCTGTTAATGAAGGAGTTTTTGGCTAGTTGGAGAACAGACTTGGCATGGTTCCGGGCAGAAATATAAAGTGCATGAGATTCTGGTGATGGAAGGCTTAAGTACCTTTTGTGGGCCACCTCTCTATCATGTATAGCACGAGAACAAGCTGTGTTAAACCAAGGTTTAGAAGGTTTAGGACGAGAAAAAGAGTGAGGAATGTATGCCTCCATGCCAGACACTATCACCTCTGTTATGCGCTCAGCACACAAAGACGGGTCTCCGACACGGAAGCAGTAGTCATTCCAAGGAAAATCAGCAAAATACCTCCTCAGGTCCCCCCAACTAGCAGAGGCAAAACGCCAGAGGCACCTTCGCTTAGAGGGGATTGGAGGAAGGGATCCTGAGGAGAGATTGGAGTGATAGGACAAGATAAAGATATGAGATTGTGATCGGAGGAGCCCAAAGGAGAAGAAAGGGTGACAGCATAAGCAGAAGGATTAAGAGGTCAGGAAAAGGTCAAGAATGTTGGACGTATCTCCAAGACGGTCAGGAATACGAATAGGGTGTTGCACCAATTGCTCTAGGTCATGGAGGATGGCAAAGTTGAAGGCTAGTTCACCAGGATGGTCAGTGAAGGGAGAGGAAAGCCAAAGCTGGTGGTGAACATTGAAATCTCCAAGAATGGAGATCTCTGCAAAAGTGAAGAAGGTCAGAATGTGCTCCACTTTGGATGTTAAGTAGTCAAAGAATTTCTTATAGTCAGAGGAGTTAGGAGAGAGGTATACAGCACAGATAAATTAAGTATGAGAGTGACTCTGTAGTCGTAGCCAGATGGTGGAAAACTCGGAAGATTCAAGAGCGTGGGCACGAGAGCAGGTTAAGTCATTGCGCACATAAACGCAGCATCCAGCTTTGGATCGAAAATGAGGATAGAGAAAGTAGGAGGGAACAGAAAAGGGGCTACTGTCTGTTGCCTCAGACACCTGAGCTTCAGTGAGGAAAAGAAGATGAGGTTTAGAAGAGGAGAGGTGGTGTTCTACAGATTGAAAATTAGATCTTAGACCGCGAATGTTGCAGAAGTTAATGAAGAAAAAGTTGAGGGGGGTGTCAAGACACTTAGGGTCGTCGACAGAAAGGCAGTCCGACCTGGGGACATTTATGGTCCCCTTTCCAGATGGGGACTCCGAGGCTGGTGTAGGAGTCGCCATGATGATTTTAAACTTTTTGAGTGAAGGGTGTGTGTGTTATTAGGTGCTTGTAGTTTTGTGTGGAGGAAGAGAGTTGTCTTTAGAGGGCAGGCTGTGACTGCCCCCTTGTGTTGTGAGACAAAGGGAAATGTTCAGTGAGGTCACAGCCGGGTTTAATGATAAGTTCACAGCACCCCCTGAACAGTGCTTTAGACCTCACTGGGAGTAATTATCGTTTCGGCAGGTGTCTACTGCCTCCTCCAAATAAATAAACAAAATAAAAAAAATAAAAATAAAAATGAAAAACTGCTCTGAATGCGTGAGAAAACACACACAAGGCGAGACTGCAAAAGTTCAGGGAAAGATTTTTTTTTTCTTTTATATAAGGGGGGTGAAGAAAAGAAGGTAGCTAGCTAAGAGAAAGTGGGTGGGTATTTTACTGCATATTTTCTTGTAATCAAGTTAGTGCAAGAAAGGCACCTATTTGAATATGCAAAAATGCAAATGATTTATGCATGTACATATGTCGGATATGAATACAACGAAATGCTATGATGATATAACACAATATAATGATTTTATACAAAAACAAACATCAATATCTGCAATGAAAAAATTATACTTTGCTGTAGTCTTACCTAAAAATGAAGTGAGAGAAAACGTTGGATGAAAGAAAACGTTGGGTATGTACGAGGGTCACTATGAACTTTGGGTGGGCAGGACGCGCTATCTTAGAAATTCACGAGTCCGACTCCAGAGGCTGGTGGAATCGGTGGGGTCGATTCCGGAGATGTGTCAGGCCTTCACTTTCATGCAGGACGGTGCACCATGCCATACTGCTACGGCTCAGAGACTGCTGTGTGCCATTCTTCGAAAACTGTCCTGCTAATTCCCTGGATCTGAACCCAATAGAAAATTTGAGGGCGATAATAAAACGGGAGTTACGCAGCAACGACTGTTCAACTGCAGCCAAAACTCCAAGCTGCGCTTCACCATCTTTGGAACGCATTCGCTCCCCAGCATCTCCTTCATCTCGGCCCGTTTGGAAGAGTGCAGGAGACGTCAAGGGAAGCCAACAAAACATTAGTTGTAAGTTCAATAAATTTCTTTGGATGCAATACATGTTTATATTACCTGGCGCAGCGTGGGAGAAGGGTGCGACAGTGACAGTTTACGGTGAGCACTGTATGTAGGCCTCTGTAGATGGATTTGAGGTTACTTGTGATGTCTTCTCTGCTTTAGTATCAAAACTTTTCCACAGCGTTTTTTTTCCTACTTTTATTGTTGATTCTGATTCTAAGGCTGAAACCTCACTCGGTGCTAATGATGTTTCTGGACCATTAGTTGAGTACTTTGAACGTAACATATTTCTATTTCATTAATGTTAGACACATCAGAAAAAGGGAAACTTTTTTAATCTAGGGTCTAGGATGGTTGCTGCACCAATTATGAAAAACCCTTCCACTGTAGAAAACCTTCGGTTGATTTGTTTTTCCAGTTCCTCACATAGCGAGAAATTACGATTTTCCTGGACATCTATGCTTTCATCAGTGTACTGCAGTGAGTCCTGTAAACCTCTAACGATGGGGTAACTTTTGAGTGATGTAAATTTTTCATATGACAATTCTTATGTTGTCTCATCAAAATAGTCTAATTTCTTCTTTTTTCATGAGGCTAAGCTCATCATTGCTAAGGCACTAATCATTTTTTCCCAGCAAGAAAAGTGTAGTGGTGACGAGATCACTTTACTGAATGAAGCGTTCCAGCATATAGAAAGTAGAGTTCCACCTAGTCTCTACGTCTTGAATTAGTTTCTTGGCTGGAACACCATGCTGTGGTTGAAGCTGGTTCAGTTTGTCAGAGCCTGACACCATGGTGGAAAAAGGCAACAATTTATTTTACTTTATCTTTTATTATTTGCATTTCTCTTACATTTTTCATTGAATCCTGTACAACTAAATTTATTGTATAAGTAAAGCATGGAAGATGTCGCAAATTCATGATGTTCTTTGTTGCTGAGCTCATATTGGCAGTATTGTCAGTAACACCACAATATACCTTGTCTGGAATTTCCCATTTACTGCATATATGTGTTAGTTCCTCTGAATGATTTTTTGTCATTCTGACTGCTTCCAATATAACAGATCTAAAATTAAAATCACGAGAAATGAATTGTGCTGTGACAGTGATACAGCCTTTTGTTTGCCTGGTTGTAAAGATGCCTGTGGTCAATGCAAGCAATGTCTTTTAACTTTTTCAAGTTCTTTACAGAATTTCTGTACTTTTTGTTCATAAAGAAATGGTAAATGTGTTCTTGTCAACACTGCGACTAGGCATCTATAGGATACTTGGGTGGCAGGTTAAGGAGACACGGCAGCACACATTTCTTCCTTTATTTGGTAACGCAGCAACTGAACAGCGTCCTTCCTCGGGCGACGCTCACACTTGGGGAAAAGTATCGTACATATTACATTTCCAACATCTCCCCCCTGAGATGAATGCGTACCTACTAACACATTGATCTGACATGTGGAATGGGTGATGGACATATACTAAAGGAACTAAAGGCAGCTGCTCAAGGACAAACAAAAACTGAGAAATAAAACACTAAACTGGAGACGTGTGATCACTAAATGTGCGCGTGTGTGCGTGTATGTGTGCACTGTGGGTGTGTGTGTGTGTGTGTGTGTGCGTGTGCACTGTTGACCATCAGCGTGTTGCCTTCCTCTCCCATCCGTACTTCTCTTTCACGGAGCGTTTTACCCCAGTGCCTGTCCACCTTGAGCTGCCAGCGGGCCGTGGGCACCCCGTTGCGTAGCTGCCTCCCCGGGGCGAGTTGGGCGGGCGACTTACTTATCCCCCTTAACGGAGTGTTCAGTTACTGAAGGAGTGCCAGGGCAGTTTTGTCGGTGTCTAATGTTCCTCCACCGCCGGTGTTTGCCTGAATGATCCTCTTGGCAGTCTTGACCGCCGCTTCTGCTCGCCCGTTGGATTGTGGATATTGTGCTGACGAGACGCGCGTCGCGACACCCATTTACCTAAGAACTCGGTCATGTCTTCACTTACCAAGTTCGTGCCTCCGTCGGTGGAGGGTTGCTCGGGTGCGCCCCACCGAGCGAAGTAGCGCCTCAGTTGAGTTTTGATCCTGTGATGTGGCGTCGCATGGGAAGTGGGCAGGCTCGAGCCACCCTGTGATTCTGTCGGCGTAAGCTATGTAGATTTGTCCCTCGTGCTGGAACATATCTGCCATTGTGCACAGGAAGGGGTACTCTGGAGGTGGCGTGATAATGAGCGTTTCAGAGGGCTGCGGTGGGGCGTGTGTCTCGCAGGGCGTGCATGATGCTCTGTAGTATTGCAAGTCACCTTCCAACCCGGGCCAGTACACACACTGCCTCGCCCTCCGTAGCATGGAGTCCAGCCCTTGGTGACCCGCGTGCAGGTTTGCCGCTACCTGGGGGCAGAGGGGGCTACCTGGGGACTCGGGGATCACAAGGCGCATACATCCCTGAACGAAAGTGTACGTTACGAGGTCCTGATTGACCGCTAGCCTATCTCTCACACCAAAGAAGGGGCGTAAACAGGCTACCTCCTGTGACTTGTGTTGGTGCCAGTCTCCGGCTGATACTTTGGCAAGCAACAGCTAGTACACGGGGTCGTTGGCGGCGAACTGTTTCACGATCGACTCGTCCAGGATGTGTCCTTCATGTCCGACTGCAGCAATCACGGCGGCCGCAAATGCCTCGTCGTAGTCCTCCTCCAGGTCAGCGTCGGTGTCCGCCAGGGGACTTCTGAGCGCTGAGTATCGCGATAGGAAGTCTGCTGCGGTGTTTCTCTTTCCAGGCAGGTACTTCACCTGGAAATGGTACTGCAGGGTCCGCTCCTTCAAACGGAAGAGCCGCGGGTTGATTACCTCTGTAAGAGCTCTGTCCCCTAAGAGTTTCGTGAGCGGGCGATGATCAGTGATGATGGTGAGGTTTGGGCACCCTAGCAGGAACACCCTGGCTTTTTGGAGACACCACACTACAGCCAACATTTCTCCTTCCACAGCAGCGTAGCCGGCCTCGGTGGCAGTGAGGTGGCGCCACCCCGACTTACAGCAGAAAGGGGCGGCAGCGGAAGAGCAGTGACAGTACTGCTGTAGTATGACGAATCCGATGGTCTTCTTGCTCCAATCTGTGACGGCTGCTGTAGGCGATGTGTTGTCGTAGTATGCGAGGCCTTCCCGGGCGAGTTGGCATATGGTGTCCCGATCTTGATGAAACTTTTCCTTCAGTTGTTCGTCCCAGTACAGTCTTCCCACTAGGTTTTTTCAGTTCCCTGAAGTCATTCATAATCGGTGCTGTGACGAGGAATGGCGCAAGCTGATTTACAAACCCGTACCACGACCTTATGTCTGAAATGGGGAGCTTTTCAGGCATCTTGAAGCTCTTAACCGCCGCGAGGCGCTCGTCTGTAGGCTTGTATTCGCTCCACCCGAGACGGAAACCCACGAAGTTGACTTCCCTCCGGACGAACTGGAACTTTTCTGGTTTTAGGGTGATGCCTTTCGATGCACACGTCGCTAGGAAATCGTAGATATGCCAGAAGGCCTCCTCGATGCTGCTTTCGTAGAGTAAGGTGTCATCCACGCACTTGTGTTTCCGTACTTGCCCCGAATAGCGTCGTCAAAGCGCTTCGTGTAGGCGTCGCCGGCTGAGCAGTGGCCCATGGGGGTGCGGCGGTATCTGAACATTCCCCATGGAGTGATGAAAGTGGTAAGCTTGCGGCTCTCCTCGTGTACCTCCACTTGGTGGTACCCCCAATAAGCGTCGGCCACAGTTTTTGAAGGAGTGCTTGGGGACGTTTGATACCATATCAAACAGGGCAGGGGTGTGGTGTGTCTCCCTTAGGCACGTGGCGTTGAGACTGGTAATCCACGGTGCGCCGCGGCTGGCCGGACTTTTTGGCCACCACGATCATGCGGGAACATCACTCTGTGGGCTCCCCTGCCGGCAGAGCCTCGATGACGTCGCGTCTGATGTTCTCTTCTAGTTGAGCCTTCACCTCGCCCTCCCAGTGTTTCGGCACTGACGCTGGTGTGTGGCAAGCCTAGGGGACGGCGTTAGGTAGCAAATGGACCTGATGAGGTTTTCCTTTTATCACCAGTAGTGGGCTTCTGGCGGTGTTAAATGTCGAGGCCGAGAAGTGTTGTAAAAGCCACTCCTCCAGCCGGTGTGCGTGCTTTTCATGCGGTGGGAACGGCATCCTTGAGGTTTGGTGTGTGGGTGGTGGCTGGACTCGCCCACCGTGTTGGTGGCCAGTGCCCGCACTGCCAGCCTGTGGTGGCGGGGAAAGCCTTCTTGGATTAAGCCAAGCTCTTCGCACGCCCCCAGCGACAAAAACAATAACTTGGCTGAGGATAAGACGTAGACGTTTTGCTTTGTTACCAGGCCTCCCAAGGATATGTTGCACGGGTGGGAGCCGATGCATTGTAGTGAAAGTAAGCCACGTCACGAAGGCCTGTCCGCTTCCGGAGCTGAGTAGGTTTGATGTGGAGGCTGGAGAGCACCGGAGACACACACCTGTGCTCCGGTGTCCGCGACTGCCGCAATGTGGTGCTCGGCTCCGGCCCCTTCAGGTGTTACCGTCACGTCCACGGTAGGTTGGCGGGAAAGATGAGTGCCCGCTGTTGTCACGGAGTCGGAGACAACGTTGCCGGGTGAGGTACCGTCGGAGCGCTTTAAGCTCCTGCAGCACCTTTTGAAGTGGCCTCGTTGACGGCACCCGAGACAAGTTGCCTCCTTGGCAGGGCAAAAGGCTTTACCTGGGGCGTGTTTGGCGCCGCAGTTTCAGCAGCACGGAAGGCTTGTTTTAACAGCTGTCGTGGCGGCGGCAAGGTCGCATGGCTGGTCTTCCTCCTGCTCGATGGCGGTGCCAGCCGCACGATACGTTTCCTGCCACAGGCTCCCGCTTGCGGCTTCCCGGCAGGCTGCCTTGTAAGAGCAACACATGATCCTTAAGGTATCAACACTATGTTGTCACAAATTTGATAGACTTGTTGTTTCAAGACCGTATCACGGACCCCTGTCATCAACTTTCTTTGGAGCAGGTACTCAGAGAGGTTATGGTTGCACTGGGGACACTAAAATGTGCAGTCACTCCTTTTCTATGCGCACCGAACGAAAAAAATCCCCCACACTCTCGTCCTGCCACTGACTATCACCAAAAAACTCTGCCCACTGCACTGCTTTATTCGAGGAGAGTTACCTATGGCGTCTAACGCCGCGTCTTGTGTCAGGGCGCCCCACTAACCGAAGGTGAATTTTGAGTTGATGGCGCGCTGTAATGCCGGAGTGCAGTGGAGTCGTACTAGGTGAACTGCCCCCTGTTGTGGCCATCTGCAGAGGAGACAGCATTCCATGGACCGTCTCCAAGACCTGAAGGCCGCTGGCGCCATTTTTAGGTCGCACTTTTCGGGGGTGGCTGAGGGAGGCCCCCGCGGGGTGTGTACCGAAGCGCCGCGGGCGGTGAGGGCAGCCATGTCCGCTTGGAGTGTGGTGATGGCCTGCTGCTGGTCTGTGATAGTTTCCCTCGCCTGCTGGAGCAGCGGCATGAGGCTGCAGAGCACCGTTGACGCTGATGCCCTTGGTGTCGAGCGTGGGGACCGGTGAGGTAGTGGCATGATTGAGATGCTGCAGCAGGTCCGTGAATCATTGCGCCATATAGGACGCTTGGCTGGTAGGTTAAGGGGGCACGGCGATACACGTCTCTTCTTAGGATCAGCAACCAGGGTAGAACAAGAAATAACGGGTTCAAGCTTGAAAAAATTAGGTTTAGGAAGGAGATAGGAAAAAATTGGTTCTCAAATAGAGTGGTAGATGAGTGGAACGGACTCAGTAATCATGTAGTTAGTGCTAGGACACTAGAGAGCTTTAAGAGAAGCTTAGACAAGTTTATGGATGGGGATAGCAGATGGAAATAGGTAGGTGTGTTTCATACAGGGACTGCCACGTGTAAGCCTGGTCGCTTCTTGCAGCTTCCTTTATTTCTTATGTTCTTATGTTCTTATGTTCTTTTATTTGGCAACGTAGCAATTAGAGACGTCGCAGTGAGCGTTTTGATACCAGATAGCGCCAGAATTTTTAAATCTCGCCGGAAAAAAAATACTTTTGGGGGCAAGGTTTTACAAGCTTACAAAGGTGTATCGTTGCACAGTAATGCGTCTGAATTTTAAGTCAATTAATTTCGTGATAACTGACAGCACATGACATTGTTTGAGCCTCTATTCATAATTTCAGATGATATTCTTAAAAGAGCCTATAAGTGTATCAAGGCAGGCAATCTGTAATTTTCTACTGACCTCAATGGAAGTATACTAATATATACTTGCATTTTCATGTACTAAACAACAGGCAAATCCATTTAATGTAAAGAAAATATAATTTTGTATCAGAGCCTTTATTTTTGCGGTACGATCACTATCCTCGGGTACTTGGGCAGCGAGCAAACCAAAAAACACAGGACTACGCTTACTCGACTACCCTGCACAATGGATACATCACCGCCACAATCATGGACTACAGCGGAATTAAGAAAATTCCTGAAAGAACGAGCTATACCCTATTCTGGATATAGTAAAGCAAAGTAAAGGCCTTTGTATCGGCAGAACTGAGAGGCTATTCTTTACACTTTACACTCCTTCCTAAAGGCGCGCGGCGCTTTCTTTAACTGAAGAATCATGATCAAGATAAGTACGTCGTACGTCCGCCAGCGGTGCTGTTCTTTTTTTTATTTCACTGATTACTTTCATATACAGGACGTGTCAGTGATATCTGATATTTTTCAACATTCCCAGATAAAATGCACAAGCCGAAATCAACATCCTTTTATTTTTACTGTTCA
>NC_087170.1:5721726-5754226 GCF_035594125.1 Scylla paramamosain | reverse complement strand
AACACAATGAAGAAAGTAAGAATGAAAAAAAAGAGAAAAGATAATAAACGAGAGAGAGAGAGAGAGAGAGAGAGAGAGAGAGAGAGAGAGAGAGAGAGAGAGAGAGAGAGAGAGTAATGACTCAAGATGTTCGATGCAGAGTGGCTGCTCGCTGTCATTAATCTACCATATGAATTTTTGCGCCCAGACACTCTCCTTTTCCGATTAATTTACCTTATTTCCCTATTGTTCAGTCATTTTGAGTCTCACCTAGTTTACGGCAGAAGAGTTGCCCTTGACCAAGAAATAATTGGTGTTCATCTTACCCCCTTTGTTTGCTCAGAAGAATTTTTAAAAGTAAAGTGTTTTATTCAAGTGAGACTGCGCGGGGAGCGGGTGTGAACACGTGTCTATATCTCTGTGTGAGTGTGTGTGTGTGTGTGTGTATGTGTCGCACCTCCCTCTCCCCCTCTTTAGCAGCGGGGCGGGAACGCGCTTGGAGCACTTTCCCATGGCAGTCACTATCCAGCAGTTGGAAAGAGCAAATGTACTGAAACGTGCTCCAACATTTATTTAAGGGGGATAAGTGAGTCATTACCGGCCGTACGCCTCAGCCTATTTATATAAAATATGAGTCTCCATAGTAGTCTGCCAGTAAGTGTACTTGTGAATTACACACTACAATCAGGAGAGTGACTCCTCAACTGTACAAGTGTACAAGACCAGTTTCCGAATTTTCGCAATGAGCGGTGACCGACCCTCCTGTGTGTTCGTGGGCACTCTTTCGTGGTCATTTCTTGTGTCTTTTCTTAATAACCCTGTTTGTCTTAAATGCTATATATATATATATATATATATATATATATATATATATATATATATATATATATATATATATATATATATATATATATATTTCTTTTTTTTTTTTTTCGTTGAATGTGATACTGAGTTCATCGTTTATGATTTTCTTCATGATGTTTTCTCTTTCTCGAATGAGTGTCTTGTTCTCTTTGGTAAGAATATTGATAATTTTTCCGTAGGATATCATTTTTGCCAGATCGCGATTTCGGGTCCTTGACCCTTCTTCAGTGGCAGAGGAGGTTGTTGTCTTCTCGGAGGTTGTGTTGAGAATGACAGGCCAGCGGCGCGGGATCGTTTTATACAGCTGCCTCGGGTTTATAAAATGAGCCCTCGCCACTGGCCTGTCATTCTCATCACAACCTCCGAGAAGACAACAACCTCCTCTGCCACTGAAGAAGGGTCAAGGACCCGAACTCGCGACCTGGCGAAGATGATATCTTACGGAAAAATCATCAATATTCTTACCAAAGAGAACAAGACACTCCTTCGAGAAAAAAGAAAACATCATGAAGAAAATCATATACGCTGAACTCAGTATCACTTTCAACGAAATATGTACGAGAAAAACCTCCTGCCCATCTATACACTCAATATATATATATATATATATATATATATATATATATATATATATATATATATATATATATATATATATATATATATATATATATATATATATATATATATTATATATATATAAGGTGAAAATGATAACAACTCTGAGCGAGCAGGACGGTCCAGGTCCACATAGCAGATTCCTCAGTTGCTCTCAGATGTTGCCTGGTTCCTCCCGGTCTTGCTGCAACCACATTGCTGTGTCGTCTTACGGAGATTCCTTTCACTCCGTCAGCCACAGGAATATTTGACTCTCTGAAAATCAAGCACTCGATTTTTGTCTAAGGAATTCCTTCCTAGTTATGAAGTACGAATGGATAATGGGGAGTCAGTGTGAAGATAATTAATTCATGGAGGATATAAATGTCTGTGTTGGTCTCATTTGATTATGGGATTTATCATGTGAATTTAGGACTAGAAATTAATAAAAAACATGAACAACTCACGTAAAAGATCCCGATAGGACACCAGCGCCCCACAACACAGCGTGAAGGACTACTGACATCAGCACGGAGGCGAGAAACAGCGACATCCACACCTAAAGCAACCATGCCTGCACTTAACACTATCATCCAAGGTGGCTGTATTCATCCATTTCCTTATTTATTTATTAATTCATTCTAATCCACCTTACGGCTTTCATGTGTGAAAAAAAAAGTTAAGCACATAAGAATGCTTGAAAAAATCTAATATTTTGCTCAAAAAAATTAAAAATAAATAAAATAAATAAATAAATAAATAAATAAATAAATAAATAAAGCTTTTTGATGTCCTTTGTCATTTTGCTATTTAATTTAATGATTAATGGGAACACTGGCTACCAAATGTTGTTGCGTCGATAAGTTAATCAGTAACACAGGTGAGGGCCAAACAGTTTTCTACGACGGAGAAAAAAAAAAAAAAATCACCCAATGATTTCTGCTACCTCCTGCTCCTGTCAATTCATTTCACTGGACTGTTTTGCCGAAATTGATTTCTTTCTAAGAAGGAATGAAGGATAAACATCACAAACACATGTTTCCTATTCAATTTTCTGTACACGATTTCGTCATATATATATATATATATATATATATATATATATATATATATATATATATATATATATATATATATATATATATATATATATATATATATATATATATATATATATAGTAAACACTCGCCGACGCGAGCGTCACATTGGACAAACTGGCAACCCGCTTCTCCTCGGTCTGGGAAAAAAGAAAAAATCTGGGCGGAGAAAATAACTACATGACAACTTAGGTTAGTCCATATATATATATATATATATATATATATATATATATATATATATATATATATATATATATATATATATATATATATATATATATATATATATATTTATTTATTTATTTATTTATTTTTTATGTAGAAAGGATACTGGCCAAGGGCAACAAAAATCTAATAAAAAAAAATGCCCACTGAAATGCCAGTCTCATAAAGGGGTCAAAGCAGTGGTCAAAAATTGGTGGATAAGTGTCTTGAAACCTTCCTCTTGAAGGAATTCAAGTCATAGGAAGGTGGAAATACAGAAGCAGGCAGGGAGTTCCAGAGTTTACCCGAGAAAGGGATGAATGATTGAGAATACTGGTTAACTCTTGCGTTAGAGAGGTGGACAGAATAGGGGTGAGAGAAAGAAGAAAGTCTTGTGCAGCGACGCCGCAGAAGAAGGGGAGGCATGCAGTTAGCAAGATCAAAAGAGCAGTTAGCATGAAAATAGCGGTAAAAGACAGCTAGATATGCAACATTGCTTCGGTGAGAGAGAGGCTGAAGACAGTCAGTTAGAGGAGAGGAGTTGATGAGACGAAAAGCTTTTGATTCCACCCTGTCTAGAAGAGCAGTATGAGTGGAACCCCCCCAGACATGTGAAGCATACTCCATACATGGACGGATAAGGCCCTTGTACAGAGTTAGCAGCTGGGGGGGTGAGAAAAACTGGCGGAGACGTCTCAGAACACCTAACTTCATAGAAGCTGTTTTAGCTAGAGATGAGATGTGAAGTTTCCAGTTCAGATTATAAGTAAAGGACAGACCGAGGATGTTCAGTGTAGAAGAGGGGGACAGCTGAGTGTCATTGAAGAAGAGGGGATAGTTGTCTGGAAGGTTGTGTCGAGTTGATAGATGGAGGAACTGAGTTTTTGAGGCATTGAACAATACCAAGTTTGCTCTGCTCCAATCAGAAATTTTAGAAAGATCAGAAGTCAGGCGTTCTGTGGCTTCCCTGCGTGATATGTTTACCTCCTGAAGGGTTGGACGTCTATGAAAAGACGTGGAAAAGTGCAGGGAGGTATCATCAGCGTAGGAGTGGATAGGACAAGAAGTTTGGTTTATAAGATCATTAATGAATAATAAGAAGAGAGTGGGTGACAGGACAGAACCCTGAGGAACACCACTGTTAATAGATTTAGGAGAAGAACAGTGACCGTCTACCACAGCAGCAATAGAACGGTCAGAAAGGAAACTTGAGATGAAGTTACAGAGAGAAGGATAGAATCCGTAAGAGGGTAGTTTGGAAATCAAAGCTTTGTGCCAGACTCTATCAAAGGCTTTTGATATGTCCAAGGCAACAGCAAAAGTTTCACCAAAATCTCTAAAAGAGGATGATCAAGACTCAGTAAGGAAAGCCAGAAGATCACCAGTAGAGCGGCCTTGACGGAACCCATACTGGCGATCAGATAGAAGATTGTGAAGTGATAGATGTTTAAGAATCTTCCTGTTGAGGATAGATTCAAGAACAAGAAGGTGCAAGCACGGAGGCACAGTTTCGGAGAACAATAGGAGGGACCCCATCAGGTCCATAAGCCTTCCGAGGGTTTAGGCCAGCGAGGGCATGGAAAACATCATTGCGAAGAATTTTAATAGGTGGCATGAAGTAGTCAGAGGGTGGAGGAGAAGGAGGAACAAGCCCAGAATCGTCCAAGGTAGAGTTTTTAGCAAAGGTTTGAGCAAAGAGTTCAGCTTTAGAAATAGATGTGATAGCAGTGGTGCCATCTGGTTGAAGTAGAGGAGGGAAAGAAGAAGAAGCAAAGTTATTGGAGATATTTTTGGCTGGATGCCAGAAATCACGAAGGGAGTTAGATTTTGAAAGGTTTTGACATTTTCTGTTAATGAAGGAGTTTTTGGCTAGTTGGAGAACAGACTTGGCATGGTTCCGGGCAGAAATATAAAGTGCATGAGATTCTGGTGATGGAAGGCTTAAGTGCCTTTTGTGGGCCACCTCTCTATCATGTATAGCACGAGAACAAGCTGTGTTAAACCAAGGTTTAGAAGGTTTAGGACGAGAAAAAGATTGAGGAATGTACGCCTCCATGCCAGACACTATCATCTCTGTTATGCGCTCAGCACACAAAGACGGGTCTCTGACACGGAAGCAGTAGTCATTCCAAGGAAAATCAGCGAAATACCTCCTCAGGTCCCCCCAACTAGCAGAGGCAAAACGCCAGAGGCACCTTCGCTTAGGGGGATCCTGAGCAGGGATTGGAGTGATAGGACAAGATAAAGATATGAGATTGTGATCGGAGGAGCCCAACGGAGAAGAAAGGGTGACAGTATAAGCAGAAGGATTAGAGGTCAGGAAAAGGTCAAGAATGTTGGGCGTATCTCCAAGACGGTCGGGAATACGAATAGGGTGTTGCACCAATTGCTCTAGGTCATATATATATATATATATATATATATATATATATATATATATATATATATATATATATATATATATATATATATATATATATATATATATATATATATATATATATATATATATATATATATATATATATATATATATATATATATATATATATATATATATATATATTTTTTTTTTTTTTTTTTTCTTTTGAAAACATAGAATAACGAATTCAGTGTTTGACATATTGAAACAAAGGAAAGTTATCTTTTGTAACCACTCCTTGCTTCGGCTAACATGCGGCTATGTTTGTTTTAAAAAGTGTTCTGCTGTGTTCTACGAATATTAGAGTTTTACTAGAATGGTGAAAATTGAAAAATACACAGCATGACTATTGGCAGTGGAAGGACTGTGAATGTACTGGTGAAGAAATGGAACGATCCAGGACGTGGGGATGTGCCTCACCACAAAGACAGTGGTGGGCCACTCCAAAATATTTGACACCTTGCATGGTATCAAAAGGTACATGGTATAAAGGTACATTCTCAGCCTACAGCAAAACAACTAAACAACAAACAACTGAATCCGTTATTCTATGTCTTAAAAAAAAAAAAAAAAATACATGAAAAACTAATCTAAGTTACCATATAGTCTAGTTATTCTCTTCCGACATTTTTTTTTTTTTTTAGACGGAGGAGCATGTTGCCAGTTTGTGCAATGTGACGCTCACGTCGGCGAGATTTCTAATCCTGAGTGTCGCTGACTGCGTATATATATATATATATATATATATATATATATATATATATATATATATATATATATATATATATATATATATATATATATATATATATATATATATATATATATATATATATATATATATATATATATATATATATATATATATATATATATATATATATATATATATATATATATATATAATCATTATTATTCTTATATGTAAGTTGCTTCCTTTTATCACTGTTTTTCTTTTGATTGTGTTTTTGTTATTTGGACATACTAGTTAGCTTTCGTATATATACACTATACCAGAGATCGGCAACCCAGAATTAGAGAAGAGACACTTTCTTCAAACTTGACAGGAAAACAGTGCTGCTGGAGCCACAGCGTAAAATCTATTACGAGTGTAGATTACGAAACCTAATAAATTTCCTTCATACGAAAGATAAGTAATATAACTATAGACAAAATAACCATACAAATTATACCGTAGTAGTAACAGTAGTAGTAGTAGTAGTAGTAGTAGTAGTAGTAGTAGTAGTAGTAGTAGTAGTAGTAGTAGTAGTAGTAGTTACTAAATAGTAGTAGTAGTAGTAGTAGTAGTTATAATAATAATAATAATAATAATAATAATAATAATAATAATAATAATAATAATAGTAATAATAATAATAATAATAATAATAATAATAATAATAATGATAATAATAATAATAATAATAATAATGATAATAATAATAACAATAATAATAATAATAATAGAAATAATAATAATAATAATAATAATAATAATAATAATAATAATAATAACAATAATAATAATAATAATAATAATAATAATAATAATAATATTATTATTATTATTATTATTATTATTATTATTATTATTATTATTGATGTTATAATTATTTTTGTTATTATTATTATTATTATTATTATTATTATTATTATTATTATTATTATTATTATTATTATTATTATTATAATTATTATTATTAATGATTATATCAATAGTAACAGCAGCTGTCATCAAATAAACTATAATAATATTTAAGTAGGAAGACACTCATTTAACATTATAATTCTATGATGGCAGCAAGTGAACAAATATGGTATATCATTTTTCAAACATGTTAAGTGTACTTATTATATCAGTATCTAGTCACCATGATGAGTTTAAACCGGGGAGAGAGAGAGAGAGAGAGAGAGAGAGAGAGAGAGAGAGAGAGAGAGAGAGAGAGAGAGAGAGAGAGAGAGAGAGAGAGAGAGAGAGATAATTAAGTCTTAATTAATGTGATTTCTGCTCCTGTGTTTCTTTGGAGAGATGCTCAGTGTTTGGCAAATATGTTGTCGTTTTGAGTTTCAGGCAGGACTGCAGGCTTGTATCATTCAGTCGGCTGTGTAGTTTTTAATATTTTTTTTTTTTTTTATGTATATAAAGTTCAAGGTAGAAAACACTTGTTCACACAAGGTAAGTAGATCCAAAAATAGAGAGAATGCCAAAGGCATATCTTTTACATGTGTGTGTAAGTGTCTGGTAAGGAATTCTACACTTCATAGACAATCTCATCTCGTTTTTGTAGCCCAGACAATTCAGTCCATTTGTGTTGAAATGCCAGTGTAGCATATTGTTTCTCCAGGTTTTCAGTATCGGAGACCGTGCCTCTGAATTTTGAAGTTCATAAGTCTTTTCCTTGCAAATCAGCTAATTCCAGTTCCAGTTCTGCTTGATTCACTCCAGTAAAAGCTGAAAAAATGAGGGAGTCTGTATCTGTATCAAGGGGGTTGATCACAAATGACAACATATCCTTTTCTTTTCTGAATTCTTGAAAACGTTTTTCAAAGGATTTTTTTTCATTTTCATTAGTTTCATTAGTGCATTTTTTTATGATATCAATATCCAGCTCAAAGTCTGTTCCTTCTCCAAATTGCTTTAATGAAGGAAAGTGAATCAGAAAGCCTCTCTCAACATCTCTAACAAAGATAGTTTTCATTCAAAGGAAAGGACTTCTTCCAAAAGCATCAGAGCAGTGTTTCCCTCTCCTTGTAGTTTCCTGTTGAGCTCATTTAAATGTGAAGTGATATCCAACAAGAAGTGAAACTTCTGTAGCAATTCAGGATTTGTAAGGTATGCATATTCATGGTGGCTTTCCTTCTCCAGAAATTTCTTCACTTCCTCAAGCTATGCTGCAAAACGTGCAAGCACCCGATCCCTAGAAAGCCAACGGATTTTGTTATGTAAGAGGAGGTCTGAATACTGGGAATTGACTTCTTCCAGAAGTTCACGAAACTGTCAGTGGTTTAAGCCTTTTGCCATTATTTTGTTAATAATTTTCACGACTAAGTCCATTACTTCAGTGAACTGTGATGGGCAAGTTTGTGCACACAGTGCCTCTGGGTGAACGATGCAGTGAAATGATATTACTTCACGATTCAGCTCTCGTTTTAAGAGAGAAACAAACCCCTTATGTGTACCTGTCATACTCGGTGCACCATCAGTTGTAACAGAAATAATATGGTTGGTCTCAATTCCTTTTTCCTTAAGGCAGGTTATAATTGTTGAAAATATATCCTCACCTCTAGTTTGACCAGTGAAAGACAACAAATCAATGGGTTCTTCTCATGGGCCTTCAGAGTTGACATACCTGCCAAGAAGAGCAACGTGTGCAATGTCGTCAACATCACATGATTCATCACAAGCAATTGAAAAGCTACAGGATGAATTGATGTCCACAATTTGCTGATTGGTGATGTCTTGTGCATGTTTCAATGCTCATCGTTTTAGCAGACAATGGCACATTCTTAATTTTCTTAATGATTTCATCCTTGTTTTTTAATTCTCTGAACAGATGCATTGCTGCATTGAGGAAACAGTCTTTTATATATTCACCATCTGTAAAAGGCTTTCCACGTTTTGCTATCTCATGACTTTTCACAAAACTGGCATCAGTCATATCGTTGGAGGACTTCACCCATTTCACGAATACATTCTGACTCCGCTTTGCTCTGAGCTGCAGTTCCTCCACAGCTTTCTTTCTGATATCTCCAACTGGATAATTTTCAGCAAAGTCACTGTGTGAAAATGCCTCTCAAGGTTGGATTTTTTTATTGTTGGCCAGTTCTTTCACTGCATATGAGGCACAAAGGGTGCCCTCTAGAATTCTGAACAAACGCAAAATGCTCGATCTATTCATAAGAACATAAGAACCTAAGAAATAAGGGAAGCTGTAAGAAGCGACTAGGCTTACACGTGGCAGTCCCTGTATGAAATATACCTACCTATTTCCATCTATTATCCCCATCCATAAACCTGTCCAATCTTCTCTTAAAGCTCTCTAATGTCCTAGCACTAACAACATGATTACTGAGTCCATTCCACTCATGTACTACTCTATTTGTGAACCAATTTTTTCCTATCTCCTTCCTAAACCTAAATTTTTCAAGCTTGTACCCGTTATTTCTTGTTCTACCCCGGAAGCTGATCCTAAGAATTTTGCTTACATCCCTCCTGTTATAACCCTTATACCACTTAAAGACTTCTATCAGGTACCTTCTTAACCTACGTCTCTCCAAAGAATGTAAATTTAATAACTTCAATCTCGCCTTGTAAGGAATACTCCTCATCCCCCTTATCCTTTTAGTCATTCTCCTCTGTACTGATTCTAATAGACCTATATCTTTCCTGTAATGTGGGGACCAGAACTGCACAGCGTAGTCTAGATGAGGTCTGACCAGCGCCAAGTATAACTTTAATATTACTTCCGACCTTCTACATTTAACACTCCTAAAAATGAATCCTAGTTAACTATTTGCCCTGTTTCAGGCCTCTATGCATTGTTTTCCTACACGGAATTCAGAGCTAACTATAACTCCTAAATCTTTCTCGTACCCCGTACCTTTTTTTTTTTTTTTATGTAGGAAGGATACTGGCCAAGGGCAACAAAAAATCCAATAAAAAAAAATGCCCACTGAAATGCCAGTCCCATAAAAGGTTCACAGCAGTAGTCAAAAACTGATGAATAAGTGTCTTGAAACCTCCCTCTTGAAAGAATTCAAGTCATAGGAAAGTGGAAATACAGAAGCAGGCAGGGAGTTCCAGAGTTTACCACAGAAAGGGATGAATGATTGAGAATACTGGTTAACTCTTGCGTTAGAGAGGTGGACAGAATAGGGGTGAGAGAAAGAAGAAAGTCTTGTGCAGCGAGGCCGCGGGAGGAGGGGAGGCATGCAGTTAGCAAGATCAGAGGAGCAGTTAACATGAAAATAGCGTAGAAGACAGCTAGAGATGCAACATTGCGGCAGTGAGAGAGAAGCTGAAGACAATCAGTTAGAGGAGAGAAGTTGATGAGACGAAAAGCTTTTGATTCCACCCTGTCTAGAAGAGCAGTATAAGTGGAATCCCCCCAAGACATGAGAAGCATACTCCATACATGGACGGATAAGGCCCTTGTACAGAGTTAGCAGCTGGGGGGGGGGGTTGAGAAAAACTGGCGTAGACGTCTCAGAACACCTAACTTCATAGAAGCTGTTTTAGCTAGAGATGAGATGTGAAGTTTCCAGTTCAGATTATAAGTAAAGGACAAACCGAGGATGTTCAGTGTAGAAGAGGGGGGGGTGACAGTTGAGTGTCATTGAAGAAGAGGGGATAGTTGTCTGGAAGGTTGTGTCGAGTTGATAGATGGAGGAATTGAGTTTTTGAGGTATTAAACAATACCAAGTTGGCTCTGCCCCAGTCAGAAAATCTAATAAGATCAGAACTCAAGCATTCTGTGGCCTCCCTGTGTGAAATGTTTATCTCCTGAAGGGTTGATCGTCTATGAAAAGACGTGGAAAAGTGCAGGGTGGTATCATCGGCATAGAAGTGGATAGGACAAGAAGTTTGGTTTAGAAGACTATTAATGAATAATAAGAAGAGAGTGGGTGACAGGACAGAACCTTGAGGAACACCACTGTTAATAGATTTAGGAGAAGAACAGTGACCGTCTACCACAGTAGCAATAGAACGGTCAGAAAGGAAACTTGAGATGAAGTTACAGAGAGAAGGATAGAAGCCGTTGGAGGGTAGCATGGAAATCAAAGCTTTGTGCCAGACTCTATCAAAAGCTTATGATTTGTCCAAGGCAACAGCAAAAGTTTCACCAAAATCTCTAAAAGAGGACGACCAATACTAAGTAAGGAAAGCCAGAAGATCACCAGTAGAGCGGCCTTGACGGAACCCATACTGGTGATCAGATAGAAGGTTGTGAAGTGATAAATGTTTAAGAATCTTCCTGTTGAGGATAGATTAAAAAACTTTAGATAGGAAGGGAATTAAAGCAATAGGACGGTAGTTTGAGGGATTAGAACGGTCACCCTTTTAAGGAACAGGTTGAATGTAGGCAAACTTCCAGCAAGAATGAAAGGTAGATGTTGACAGACAGAGCTGAAAGAGTTTGACTAGGCAAGGTGCAAGCACGGAGGCACAGTTTAGGAGAACAATAGGAGGTACCCCATCAGGTCCATAAGCCTTCCGAAGGTTTAGGCCAGCAAGGGCATGGAAAACATTATTGCAAAGAATTTTAATAGGTGGCATGAAGTCGTTAGAGGGTGGAGGAGAGGGAGGAACAAGCCCAGAATCGTCCAAGGTAGAGTTTTTGGCAAAGGTTTGAGCAAAGAGTTCAGCTTTAGAAATAGATGTGATAGCAGTGGTGCCATCTGGTTGAAAAAAAAGGAGGGAAAGAAGAAGCAAAGTTATTGGAGATATTTTTGGCTAGATGACAGAAATCACGAGGGGAGTTAGATCTTGAAAGGTTTTGACATTTTCTGTTAATGAAGGAGTTTTTGGCTAGTTGGAGAACAGACTTGGCATGGTTCCGGGCAGAAATATAAAGTGCATGATATTCTGGTGATGGAAGGCTTAAGTACCTTTTGTGGGCCACCTCTCTATCTTGTATAGCATGAGAACAAGCTGTGTTAAACCAAGGTTTAGAAGGTTTAGGACGAGAAAAAGAGTGAGGAATGTACGCCTCCATGCCAGGCACTATCACCTCTGTTATGCGTTCAGCACACAAAGACGGGTCTCTGACTCGGAAGCAGTAGTCATTCCAAGGAAAATCAGCAAAATACCTTCTCAGGTCCCCCCAACTAGCAGAGCTAAAACGCCAGAGGCACTTTAGCTTAGGGCGATCCTGAGGAGGGATTGGAGCGATAGGACAAGATACAGTTATGAGATTGTGATCGGAGGAGCTCAATGGAGAAGAAAGGATGACAGCATAAGCAGAAGGATTAGAGGTCAGGAAAAGGTCAAGAATGTTGGGCGTATCTCCAAGACGGTCAGGAATACGAGTAGGGTGTTGCACCAATTGCTCTAAGTCATAGAGGATAGCAAAGTTGAATGCTAGTTCACCAGGATGGTCAGTGAAGGGAGAGGAAAGCCAAAGCTGGTGGTGAACATTGAAGTCTCCAAGAATGGAGATCCCTGCAAAAGGGAAGAGGGTCAGAATGTGCTCCACTTTCGAAGTTAAGTAGTTAAAGAATTTCTTATAGTCAGAAGAGTTAGGTGAGAGGTATACAACACAGATAAATTTAGTCTGAGAATGACTCTGTAGTCGTAGCCAGATGGTGGAAAACTCGGAAGATTCAAGAGCGTGGGCAGGAGAGCAGGTTAAGTCATTGCACACATAAACGCAGCATCCAGGTTTGGATCGAAAATGAGGATAGGTAAAGTAGGAGGGAACAGAAGGGGCTACTGTCAGTTGCCTCAGGCACCTGAGTTTCAGTGAGGAAAAGAAGATGAGGTTTAGAAGAGGAGGTGTTCTACAGATTGAAAATTAGATCTGAGACCGCGAATGTTGCAGAAGTTAATGAAGAAAAAATTGAGGGAGGTGTCAAGACACTTAGGATCGTCGACAGAAAGGCAGTCCGACCTGGGGACATTTATGGTCCCTTCCCCAGATGGGGACTCCTACCAGAGTTTGGTTATTTAATGTGTACTTAGTGTGTGGGTTTCCTCTACCTACGCTAAGTACTTTACATTTATTGATATTAAATTTCATTTGCCATCTGTCCGTCCATTCATTCATCCTATCTAACTATGCCTGCAAGGCGATGGCATCCGATTCTGATCTAATTAATCTACCTATCTTTGTGTCATCCGCATATTTACTCACATCACTAGTAATTCCACTATCCAAGTCATTGATATATATTAGAAATGACAATGGCCCTAATACGGATCTCTGTGGCACCCGACTAATTACACTACCCCACTCGGATCTCGAGCCGTTTATTACAACTCTCTGTCGCCTGTCGCTAAGCCAGCCTAACACCTTCCCATCTATCCCGTGTGCCCTAACCTTTCTCAGGAGCCTTTGATGAGGTACCTTATCAAATGCTTTACTAAAGTGTAGATATAAGACATCAAAATTATCTCCATTATCTACTTCCTCGTACACTTTACTGTAGAAACTTAAGTTTGTCAGGCAAGACTTCCCCTTCGTGAAGCCATGCTGTGACTGATTTATCAAGTTATGTTTGTCTAAATGTTCCCCTCTAAATGTTCCTCGCTATTATTGACTCTAATATTTTACCTATAACTGAAGTTAAGCTGACAGGTCTATAGTTAGACGCTAAAGTTTTATCTTCTTTCTTAAAGATGGGATTCACTCCTAAACTCTCTATTTTTATCTTCAGTTTTCCTCTTCCTCGATGCCATTTCCCAAGTAATTATCTTAATGTCTTTCACTGAAGAAAAGGTCGTAATAGCAGCAGCAGGAGTAGTAGTAGTAGAAGTAGCATTAGCTGTAGCAGTAGTAGTAGTAGTAGTAGTAATAGTAGTAGTAGTAGTAGTAGTAGTAGCAGTAGTAGTAATATAGTACTAGTAGTATAGTATTAGTATTTGTATAGTATAGTATTAGTAGTAGTATAGTACTAGTAGCAGCAGCAGTATTACTGGTATAGTAGTAGTAGTAGTAGTAATAGTAGTAGTAGTAGTATGGTAGTATTAGTAGTAGTAGTAGTATAGCAGTACTAGTAGGAGGAGGAGGGAAAATAGTCGTCCTAGTAACTATGGGAGTGCGTTTTCACTGAACGAGATGCCTGCCTACACTGCCAGGCAGTATTGGGCAGAGGCTGGGGTGGTTGGATGGACGAGTATCATACAGAAATCATATTCATACTGTACACGTGGACCTCGCGTCTCGTTTCGCCTCTCTCTCTCTCTCTCTCTCTCTCTCTCTCTCTCTCTCTCTCTCTCTCTCTCTCTCTCTCTCTCTCTCTCTCTTTCTCTCATTTTTCTACGTGTCCTACGATAAGTTAGACAATCTTACGTAGGTGGCAGGACCCGCACATGTCTCTTGAAAGAGCCGCACGCGGCTCCGGAGCCGCAGGTTGCCGACCTCTGCACTTTACTGTGTAATCGTTGATAGTGTTGCATTATTTCATTCTTTAATTTTATGGGCCTAATCTCTCTCTCTCTCTCTCTCTCTCTCTCTCTCTCTCTCTCTCTCTCTCTCTCTCTCTCTCTCTCTGACGCCGTATCCGCAATGATAAACAGAGACACAAATCACCAAATTTTCACAGACATCAGTATGAAAACGCAGATGCCGTATCCGCAATGAAGTGATGATTTACGTTTGTGTTTACTTTTGAAATATGAATTAAAGACATCCTCACGTAAGGCCGGGCTCACATTGAGACGCAGGCAACACAGGCGACACAGCACAGAGCAGGGCAGAAAACTGCATCTCACTGGTTTAAACCTAAGCACGCATATTGACACGCAGGACAGCACAGCACAGATGCAGACCTGTGTCGGCCTGCGCGACGCAGTCGTTCGAACGCAGTTTCCTGTTCCACGTGCGGCGCAGCTTGATAGCAACTCACTCTTTAGTACTCACAATGTCGTCCACGGAGCAACTCATAGAGGCTGTTCGCCATCAAAGAGTGCTGTATGACACTAGTCATCCTGATTATATGAGAGGAACTTATAAGGACAAGTTATGGGCAAATTCTCCATGTGTTTTCCTCTTTTCCATGTATTCACTCCTCCACACTGACCTCTTTGCTCTACAAATGTCATATAATAACATTACTTTCTCGAACTCGTTTTCTGAGTCGGAATCGGAACTAAGGTTTCCAAAGTAATTTTTGGCAACAGCCACGATCAACACTACCGCACAGGACGACAGCCTGCTTCTCAATGTGCGCACCACGCCTGTGCTGCGCTGTGCTGCCCTGCCCTGCCCTGCCCTGCGTCTGCCCTGCTCTGTGCTGCCCTGCGTCTCAATGTGCGCCTTGCCTAAGTCACAAAACACACGATTCACTTATAAGATTTTCATCTGTGAAATCCCTGTGGAGGTACAGGTTACAAAAATAAAGAGCACCACCAGTTGCCACTCACCAGAGATGTGTATGGCTTGATGAAACCCGCCATATCGGGACTGATGCCCGGCCGCAAGTACACTGCATTCATTTCGTCAATGTAAATATGCTGGCTGAAATCCAAGGTAGCAATCCTCTCTGGTGTCAGCGTGAACATCGTGCCAGAAAAGTCTACCTCCTGTAATAGAACAAAATATGTGGGAAATATATTCAGTAAGAAAACAAATGATTACGAGAGTAAAGGAGGAATATGGAAGTACTTGTCACTTTTCTGAAATAGTGAAGTCGATAAGGAACATGCTGTGCATGTTCCTTATCATAAGGAACATGCTGTGCATGTTCCTTATGATACCAGTTATATGTATTTCTACTGCTCAAGCTAATATTTTAATGTTCTTTTTCATTACATTCACCAAGGATCCATGTGTGTGTGTGTGTGTGTGTGTGTGTGTGTGTGTGTGTGTGTGTGTGTGTGTGTGTGTGTGTGTGTATGTGTGTGTGTGTGTGTGTGTGTGTGTGAGTGAGTTGGTGATACCATTGTGTGGGTCGGCTGACCTGATCACCCTGCATCATATCTAACTTAGTATCATCCTATAACACTCCCAGCAATAAGAATAAATAGAACAATGAGTTTATGTAATTTAGATTATAGAAGAATAATAAAAAGTGTGGGTGACAGGACAGAGCCTTAAGAAATAGTAATGTTATGTAATATACATAGAACAACAGTGGTCGTCTACCATAGCAACGATAGAACGATCACAAAAGGAAACTTGAGATGTAGTAACTGGAAGATAGAAGCCGTGAGAAAGTATTTTGGAAATTACATTTTTGTGTTACACTCATAAATTTTTGATACTTGTAAGGCAATAACAAAATTGTCACCAAAACCCGTAAAATAGGATGAATAAGATTCAGAATGGCAGATATGAAGTCTTCAGTTCTGATTATTAATAAAAAACAGACTGGCGATGTTCATTGTAGAAGAAGAGAGGCATTTAAATGTTGATGAAGAAAAGATAATTGCTGTCAGGAAGACTGTGTTGAAGATTGTGATGGAGATACTGAGTTTTTTGAGGCACTGAACAACACTAGATTTCCCCTGCCTAAATCAATCTTTATTAGAAAACACAAAAATCAGACGTTCTGTGGTTTCTTTGCGTAAATTATTTAGGAAAAAACATAGAAGAGTGCAGAGAAGCATCATAATTTTATGAGCGAATAGAATGATTAGATTGATGGAGGAGGAAGTAGACACCTGCCAAAATGGTAATTACTCCAAGTAAGGTCTCAAACACTGCACCGATTTCATACTGGATCAGGGGGTGCTGTGAGTTTATCAGTGACCCAGCTGTAATATCACTGAACATTTCTCTTTGTGTCTCACAATACAAGTGGCTGGCAGTCTGCCCTCTGAAAACAATTCTTCCTTCACACAACTCTAGATGTACCTAAGGCGTCTTCTATTTATAGTATTGATGAACTCTAGATCGGGATCTAAATCTGATCAGGTAAAACGAACGCTTGGACCCATTACTGATCAAAACAATAATAACATAGGTAAGTTGCCACCCAGCTGTCACCAGAGGTAGACTATTAATGCACTCCACAGTGCTCGAAGCAGTTAGATCAAGAAGGCCATCCTAGAGTTCCAGCCACCTACCTACTGAGTTGGATCATCCTTAAAGGAGAAAACAATTGTATAAAGTTTCATGCAAAGCTCTCTTCACACATAGCATGCTGAAGGTACTGGCTGTTGAGAAGTACATAATGGCAAAATGAGAAAATATCGGACGTAAGGTGAAGGGTGAGGTTAGCCTGGCCCGCGTATTGACACTATAAACACTATTACTGTCACACTTTTGTAATAGTGTCAGAACGCGGCCTTAGATCTACTTTCCAGTCAGTGGATCCCCACCACTCTTCTACTAAACCTCATCTTCTCTTCCACACCGAAACACAGCTTCCTGTGGCAACTGACAATAGGCATTTCTCTGTTCCTACCTATGTTAGCAAGGTCGCCAAGGACTAGACAAAATGGTTCCCGGTTGTCAGTACGGGTCGAGGTTGAGGTGAGGTTGACCTGTGTTGGATGACTGGGTGTCTGGGCTGGGATGCGTTGTTGGGGGAGGTCTTAGCTCCGTCGTGGAGAAACTTTCGAATCATGACGGGTCACTTTTTAAAATGACTGACCCCCATGGGGACGAGGTACCTCGTTCCGGGCGGCCAGCGCTTGCTCCCTCTCATTGTCCTGGTATGCAGTTTGCGCTGGCTTCTGGAGCCAGAGAAGCTACTGTTAAGAAGTATGGTAAACTATTACTATTAAGTATTATGGTAAAGATATGTTGATCCGGGGTAAGGATTTAACGCAGACGATGATGCTCCTCCATCTACCTTGTCCTTCTATCTGATGGGGTCTTTGAATTCATCAAGCCACACTAAACGTTTAATCAGTGCAAAGGATGTATTTACAACCAAGACCTATATCAATTCTCAGATGAAAACCATTAGTTACATCCTGATAATGTTCAACGAGTGGCCAATATTAGAGGAAACAGTAATATGATCATGCTCACTTTCTAAAATTTTTCTACCTGAGCGTGTTAAGATTGGTCTTTTCTCTCTCTCAGTAAACGCTTTTTATTGATCGTCCTTTGCAATGGTACTAGTGTCATGAGTTCAGTGAAGGAAGGAAGAACTGTACAAACTGCCCCCGTTGCGGTTATTGCTCTGTCCTTGACTTGCACCCTACTCCTGTATGCGAATCGGAACCTTATTGCTTCTACTGCAGGGAGGCTCATCTGCTACGTTTTCGACTATGCAAGAGGTACCGTCTTCAGCAGAACATTGTTCAACTGGCTAATTCTCATTTCATTAGCCTTAGTAGTGCCAGGCGGGAACAGAGGGATGGTGAGGCAAAGACTTATGTCTGTTCCCCTCTACTCTAGTTTTATCATCTCTACTGTAGGTAATACGGTTGTAACACCTTTCCGCCTTTCTCAGCCATCAATTATTTTCTCCCGTTCTTGTGAAAACGTCACTTCTTCCGTTATTGTCTGCAACAAGTTCTCTGTTTCAGGAAGTATCATAGATAAGCCTTCCACTACATCTTCAGCAAAGCTCTCCACTGCATCTTCAACTACATCACTGATTCCTCGTACAGGAATTCATATTGCAGAAGTCTACCCCACAATGGATTCTCAACCACAAACACCTCTGAAGGCTTTTAAGCTTCCACAGAGACATACAAACAAATCTCCTTAGGGTCCTCATCCCTAAACCCTAAACTTAAGGGCGTTTTCCCTTTAGAGAGATCTCTTTGGGAGCATCAGATGGCCCTGAGCCGGACGTCATTAATCAAAGTGATTCATCCACATCCAGTATTGACGTAGAGGGTTTCTCTGCACATCTTTCCAACACGTCCTCCTTCAGGAGTGATCCCAATCTGTCTTTGTTGAGGAATCTCCTCCTCCGCTCTTTTCAGGGGTTTCAGAGACTCGTGTGTGGGTTGCTATTCCCACACTAGTTACTCAATCTCAGGTTTCAGTGCCTGCAACCAACGTAGGACCTGATAAGCCTCACTGCTCGAGTAAGTTACCTACGTGGTTAGGTTAGAAAAGGAAAACTTCACTCTGTGACTTCCCTGAAGACCCCCTCAAAGTAACAATATTCAAGATCCTTCAGTGGAATTGTCGTTGTTTATGTGCTTCCCGGAAGGAGCTGAGTCTCCTATTACATTTCTCCCCATTGTGTGTATGTCTCCAAGCGACAATGGTGGGAGACTGGGCTCCTCCCACTCCTTCCAGATACGGAGCATTTTATTCTGATTTTAACTTAAGGCAAGGCCACAATGGTAGCACAACAATTCTAGTCTAAAATCGACCTTGAACTGCAATATACACTACAGGCCATTCCAGTCAAGATTTTTTTAAACTGTTTTTATACAATATATAGTATTTATCTTCCACCCGGTGTTCATCTCGAGAGGGGTGATCTTAACCATCTCGTCGTAGACCTACCCTCTCCTCTTTCCTCCCAGGAAACATTAATTGTCGCCACCCACTGTGGGATGACAGCACAATCAACCTTAAAGGTATTTTACTTTTATTTATTTATTTTTTTTTTATTGAGGATGAAGAGTTGGCAATTTTAAATTCAGGAGATACAACACATTTCAAAGCCAATGTGGTACTTTTACAGTCCTTGATATTTTTTTCACTTCTCCTAATAAATAATAATACTAGTAACAGATTTCAATTGGCAGGTTTTACCAGATTTATATGGCAGCGAGCACTTTCTTATTATATTGGGATCGGCAGAGTCTGAATCACGGCCTCGTCTTCCCCAGTGGTGTCTCGAGAGGGGTGATTGGCAGCTTTATACAGAACTCCACTTAATCGTTCGTTAGCTAACTTTGATAGTTCTGATGAGGCTGCAATATATTTTACAAGTATTTTACAAATATTTTACAATCTGCTGCTCTCCAATCCGTCCCTCGGACGTCTGGTCTCTTGGTGGAGCAGTGATTGCTCTGCTGCTGTGTGGGCGAAGCGTACTGTCTTCTCTCGTCTTCGTCGACATCGTGGACGCCTTCCGACAGGGCGCGGGCTCAGGCTCGACGGCTCTTAAAGAATGTACAGCGAACGTCTTGGAAAGACTATGTCTATTCGGTTACAACTAAGAACCCACTCACTCAAGTATGGAACAGGGTCCATAAGATTTATGGGAAATTTTCGCCTCCTTCCCCTTCTGAATTATCTCATGCTGGTGTGACGGTGTCTGATCCCAAGGTGGTTGCTAATGTATTTGCAGATCACTTTGCGAGTGTCTCCAGTAAGAATACTAATTCACTTACGGTAGACCATTATCGCCATTTGGAATCTTGTGGAGTCAACTTTGCCTCCGCTTTTCCATCTCAGAGCTAAAGATGGCTCCATCACAATACAGTTATTTATCACCATGCCCTGATGACTTCCCATATGCCTTTTTATCCCACGTGTCTCATAGGGCTTATTCTTTTTCTTGACATATTCAACTTTATTTTTTCCCTTTTCTTGGGGTATTGCTATAATTATCTCCATCCCAAAGCCTGGAAAAGATCTTCAGCTGGGGACCAATTATCGTCCCATTTTCTTAATTAATCTCTTGTATTTGTGAGTTGCTGGAAAAGATGATAAATGTCAAGCTTATGTGGTAACTGGAGAGAGCTAATTACCTGTTAAGTATGATTTCAGGAAAATGCAGTCTACGACTGATGCTGTATTGCCTCTAGAATCTTCTGTTTGTGAAATACTTGCAAATAAGCAACAGCATGTCACAATATTTTTTTGATTTAGAGAAAGCATATGACACAGTTTGGTGTCACTCATTTCACTTAGTCTGTTCGAGTTTGGTCTTCATGGCCGACTCCCTATTTTTATACAGCAGTTTTTTTTTATCTCTCGTGCCGCAAGGAAGTATATTTAGTGTCACACTTCTCGTAATGCTTCTAGACGGGATCCTTGGTAGCCTTTATGTTAATGATTTGTCAATCTATTCTTCTGCGGGATGGATGCCATTGACTGAGAGGAAGTTGGTGTTGGCAAATAATAGAATTTTTCAGTGGGCTACAACTCAAGGATTTCGTTTCTCGGCTTCGAAGACCGTGTCTATATTCCTGAGACTTATATTTGATATCCGCCTGACTTCGGTACCTCAACTTCGCTATATTAAGGTAGCTTGTATGAAAGCGATGTCATTAAGAGTTTTGGCTCATACCTCTTTGTACTAGAGAATATATATATATATATATATATATATATATATATATATATATATATATATATATATATATATATATATATATATATATATATATATATATATATATATATGAGGCTTGACCTCACACCACGTGGTTGGCCAAGGCTGGCATCAGGTTCCAGGGGACCGGAGAATGGAATGCAGAGGAGGGCAAAGCGTCCCGCCACATTGGTCGGCCACCCATCTCACTGTGTCCTCGTAGTGAACAAAGTATATCACAAGCACATTGAAGCACATGATTTATATAATAAAGATCCGCTTATCTGTGTAAGACACGTGATGTATGCACTATAGCCAATCACAAAGCTCACAGAATAAAGACATCAGAAAAGTGAGTACGCAATGGCGAATCACAAAACTTACATAGCAAAGACGTTACAAAAGAGCACAGTGGACAAACACAAAACTCACACTAGATGTGACTTCACCATAGCGAATCACAGGCCAAGAGAAACTAGGACAACACTAGAGGCCATAAAATAAGAGAACAAGGCGTTTCTGTGCCAAATAACTTGTAAAATAAAAATGCACTACAAAAATCATAACACTGCACAAATAACGCACATGATGGCGATAATCTTCGTCGAGTGTAGTGGGTGAGTGCCCCGCGTGGGGTGCAGAGAGAGCCACAAGAAGACACCACAGTTTACATCAGAAGACTGGCGGCTGAGAAATCCAGCCTTGTAACGAAAGATCAGCAGCAAAGTAGTCGAGTTGCGTCGGTGACGGCTTAAAAAATTCAGACTTGAAACAGGGACAGCGTCGGTGAAGGCTTGAAGTCGTATGGGGACAGGATGGCGAGGCAGGCTTGGCATAAAAAAAAAATTGAAAGAATCCCTGAAAACAGCTTAAAGAAAGCACCATAGACGTGTAGTAGTGTCAGCGTCGGTGACGGTTTAGCAGAAATGCTGTCGGTGACGGCTTAGCAGGTTACCCGTAGGCGATGAAGGTAGCTGGAGTAGCTGGCGACGAGCAGGCAGGACACATGGGCCAGGAGGACTTGTAACGTCGACTCATCCACTGCGATCACCATTCATATGTACTTGGTAAATTCAGCTAGTACTTTTGTATAGGGGACCAAAGAAATACGGCGATAATGCCGCTGTTTATTAATATAATAAAAAAAAGTAAAATAATAATAAATAAGTGAAGCTGCCAGCGACCGCACGTCCAACTCCGAGGCCTGGATAGACGCGATTCTCCATGTCCACCAGTAAGGCTGGGCAGACATTGATTGGCTGATGTAGGGGTGGTTGCTGGCCGGGTCAGGTCACGGCCAGGACTGGCGTCCAGAAGACAAAGGGTGTGAGGGTTGACCTCACACCACCGAGGCTAGCGTCAGGTCCCAGGAGACTGGATAATGGAAAGCAGAGGCAGGCGAAGCGTCCCGCCACATCTTGGGTTGCTGATGGATAGACTCTCCTCCTCTTGTACCGAATCCTTATTCTTTCTGAGTTAGAGTATGGTTGTGAGGTTTATCCATCTGCTACTGAGGTTCGACTTCGTGTATTTGACTCCAGTGTTCGCCTGGCAACTGGTGCGTTTCGCTCATCTCCAATCCCTAGCTTATTTGTGGATGCTGGTGTCTTTCCATTGGGCTTGCATCGACAGCCCTTATTGTTGAGGTCCTGCTATCGAGTCCAGGATTTTCCTGAGTCAGTTTCTTGTGTGTCAGTCTCCCGCGATTCACGTTCTCAACCATATGTGCCGCACCTAAGTTTCTCTAAAACTTTTGATTTCAGGGTTGCGTCTGCTATAGTGGCATTAAATGTATCTTCCATTTCTGTATGTCCTAGATTTCCTAGAGTTGGTTACATGGCAATTCCCACACATTTATGTCTGAGGCGCTGCTGTTTCTAATAAAAACTTGTTACAGGATTTCGAGTCCCGTGCATTTTTTGGAACAATATTCCACACATTCCGACTACATCCCTGTAGGGGATGTAGGGATGGCTTAAAAACTGTAGCTAGGGTCGATTATGGTATTCTTTCCCCTCCATCCTGTCGAGGTGTTAGCCTCTCCGGTGTTGCTTCTATTTTTTACGACAAAGCTTTCTGCCATTATCCTAGCTTTAAGAATTATTTTCGCTTTCCGCTTTTCATCTACAATTTTTAGCCACTCATTCTACTGTGAAACGTTCCAGTCATTCTTCCCTTCATTGTTTTGTTTTATCAATTCTTGAGTGGCTTTACCTTTTACAACGTAGAGGATATCACATTGGGTTTTGCAGGGTCCCAGCACATGTTGGGGTTTCGGGGGATGAGAAGGTTGATAGGATAGTTTAATATTTTTAGTCTTTTCATGTGTGTTTACTCGTCTTGTAGGTGTCTAAAAATGGAATTAATCTATATCCAGAATCGTTAAAAGTAATGAAATGAAGAGTTAACTGTGTCTACAAACAAAGAGAGACAGAGAGAGAGAGAGAGAGAGAGAGAGAGAGAGAGAGAGAGAGAGAGAGAGAGAGAGAGAGAGAGGATAAAGTAGGAGATGGCAGATTCTTACTTCCCGCTGCAGCAGCCCCATTATGCCCGTCCAGGAACCGTTTGGCAGCAGATGGCCGACCACTCGATATTTCGATCTCATGAACTGGAAACTAAATAGAACACATACACGAGTGATCGTCAACATGTAGTTTAGATTGTGTGAACGCTCACCATGAAACTGAGTAAAATAAGTAATAAAGTTGGAAGGATCTCTCTCTCTCTCTCTCTCTCTCTCTCTCTCTCTCTCTCTCTCTCTCTCTCTCTCTCTCTCTCTCTCTCTCTCTCTCTCTCTCTCTCTCTCTCTCTCTCTCTCTCTCTCTCTCTCTCTCTCTCTGTCTCTCTTTGTTTCTGAAATCATCAATCAGTTTGCGTAATTTCATTATTTAACGAGAGTCTGCATCTCAATGTATGTTATTTAGATGTGTGTCCTTAACTGTAGCATGCTTGTGAAGATATACGAGTATTAAATGGTAAAATTCAAGGAAAATTACGTTTTATAACTCACCACAGACCAAGATGCTTCTCGAAGATGTGCAGAATTTTCACCATAGGACCGGTGAACTTGTAGTTCCCCGGTGTTCCCGTGATTTCCACGGTATACATAAACTGTAAAGAGCTATCAGTAGGCATGTGGGAGACTAAGACTGAATAAGGACAACATTCATATCATTGTGTGATAGTGTCTGGCATGGAGGCGTACATTCCTCACTCTTTTTCTCGTCCTAAACCTTCTAAACCTTGGTTTAACACAGCTTGTTCTCGTGTTATACATGATAGAGAGGTGGCCCACAAAAGGTACTTAAGCCTTCCATCACCAGAATCTCATATTTCTGCCCGAAACCATGCCAAGTCTCTTCTCCAACTAGCCAAAAACTCCTTCATTAACAGAAAATGTAAAAACCTTTCAAGATCTAACTCCCCTCGTGATTTCTGGCATCTAGCCAAAAAATATCTCCAATAATTTTGCTTCTTCTTCTTTCCCTCCTCTATTTCAACCAGATGGCACCACTGCTATCACATCTATTTCTAAAGCTGAACTCTTCACTCAAACCTTTGCTAAAAAACACTACCTTGGACGATTCTGGGCTTATTCCTCCCTCTCCTCCACCCTCTGACTACTTCATGCCACGTATTAAAATTCTTCGCAATGATGTTTTCCATGCCCTCTCTGGCCTAAACCCTCGGAAGGCTTATGGACCTGATGGGGTCCTTCCTATTGTTCTCCGAAACTGTGCCTTCGTGCTTGCACCTTGCCTAGTCAAACTCTTCCAGCTCTGTCTGTCAACATCTACCTTTCCTTCTTGCTGGAAGTTTGCCTACATTCAACCTGTTCCTAAAAAGGGTGACCGTTCTAATCCCTCAAACTACCGTCCTATTGTTTTAATTTCCTGCCTATCTAAAGTTTTTGAATCTATCCTCAACAGGAAGATTCTTAAATATCTATCACTTCACAACCTTCTATCTGATCGCCAGTATGGGTTCCGTCAAGGCCGCTCTACTGGTGATCTTCTGACTTTCCTTACTGAGTCTTAGTCATCCTCTTTTAGAGATTTTTGGTGAAACTTTTGCTGTTGCCTTGGACATATCAAAAGCTTTTGATAGAGTCTGGCACAAAGCTTTGATTTCCAAACTACCCTCCTACGGTTTCCATCCTTCTCTCTGTAACTTCATCTCAAGTTTCCTTTCTGACCGTTCTATTGCTGCTGTGGTAGACGGTCACTGTTCTTCTCCTAAATCTATTAACAGTGGTGTTCCTCAGTGTTCTGTCCTGTCACCCACTCTCTTCTTATTATTCATTAATGATCTTCTAAACCAAACTTCTTGTCCTATCCATTCCTACGCTGATGATACCACCCTGCACTTTTCCACGTCTTTTCATAGACGTCCAACCCTTCAGGAGGTAAACATATCACGCAGGGAAGCCGCAGAACGCTTGACTTCTGATCTTTCTAAAATTTTTGATTGGGGCAGAGCAAACTTGGTATTGTTCAATGCCTCAAAAACTCAATTCCTCCATCTATCAACTCGACACAACCTTCCAGACAACTATCCCCTCTTCTTCAATGACACTCAGCTGTCCCCCTCTTCTACACTGAACATCCTCGGTCTGTCCTTTACTTATAATCTGAACTGGAAACTTCACATCTCATCTCTAGCTAAAACAGCTTCTATGAAGTTAGGTGTTCTGAGACGTCTCCGCCAGTTTTTCTCACCCCCCCAGCTGCTAACTCTGTACAAGGGCCTTATCCGTCCATGTATGGAGTATGCTTCACATGTCTGGGGGGGGTTCCACTCATACTGCTCTTCTAGACAGGGTGGAATCAAAAGCTTTTCGTCTCATCAACTCCTCTCCTCTAACTGACTGTCTTCAGTCTCTCTCTCACCGCCGCAACGTTGCATATCTAGCTGTCTTCTACCGCTATTTTCATGCTAACTGCTCTTCTGATCTTGCTAACTGCATGCCTACCCTCCTTCCGCGGCCTCGCTGCACAAGACTTTCTTCTTTCTCTCACCCCTATTCTGTCCACCTCTCTAACGCAAGAGTTAACCAGTATTCTCAATCATTCATCCCTTTCTCTGGTAAACTCTGGAACTCCCTACCTGCTTCTGTATTTCCACCTTTCTATGACTTGAATTCCTTGAAAAGGGAGGTTTCAAGACACTTATTCATGAATTTTTGACCACTGCTTTGATCCTTTTATGGGACTGGCATTTCAGTGGGCATATTTTTTTCTTGGATTTTTGTCCCCCTTGGCCAGTGTCCTTCCTACATAAGAAAAAAAAAAAGTAGTTTCCATATAGTGAACCTGATTCTTTTTTTTTTTTTTTCACATGAACTGTAACAATCCACTGATAAAATTTTCAAGAAAAGCCGTTGACTCATTTTGTAGAGGATGTGTTTCTGTCTCAATTACACAGGACATACAAGTATTATTTTGAATTTCATTTATCATATAAGAGAGACTAAAACTTCAAAAATAATAACACCCACTAAAGGCGCCAATTCTTAAAGAGTAAAACCAAACAATTATACAAAATTAGAAGACTGTCTTAAAACCTTCCTCTTCATAGAATTCAAGTCATAGATAGGAAGGAGCATAGAGAATTAGCTCCAGAATTAAAAGGGATGAAAGATTGAGAGTACTGGTTAACTATTGCATTAAGGAATTAAACATAATAGTGGCGAGAGAAAGTAGAAAACTTTGTGCAGCGAGGCCGAGAGAGGAATGCAATTAGCAAGATCGAAAGAGTGGTTAAATTGAAAGTAGCGCTAGAAGATAGCAAGAGATCCAATATTGCGGAAAAGCGGAAAAGGTTGAAGACAGTCAGAGGAGAGGAACCAATAAGACAATGTTTTCATTCCACCTTGTTCAAGAGATCAATGTGGGTGGAGTCCCACATAACGGTGTCAGTAACCTGATTGTTAGTGTTGCACCATAAGAGATTTAAAAGAGGATTAAATAAATTTAATGATGAGGACGATGCATGGACATAGGTAGGTGTGTTTGATACAGGAACTGCCACGCGTAGTCTTGATAGCTTCTTGCATCTTCCCTTATTTTTTTTTTGCGTCTGTCTCTGGTCAGGGTTCCTGAGTCTCAGGTCAGGCTTCCTCAGTATCAGATCAGGGTTCCTAGAGTCTCAGGTCAGGGTTCCAGTCTCAGGTCAGGGTTCCTCAGTCTGAGGTTAGGGTTCCTAGTGAACGGACGTGATTAGTGAGCAGCGACCTGACGCTAATATAGCTGGCTAGTGTAGACATAGCGCCTTGTGTTGCTGAGTCGTCTGGTTGTGTTAATTATCCTGTTCTCGAGGCCTTCGTTACGAAGGTCTCAGAGGTGGAGGCTGAGTTCCATCGAAGGGTCTCGGAGGTGCAGGCTGAGTTTTGTGAAAAGATCTCAGACTTGCTGGTTGAGTTCTATGAGAGGATCTCAGCACCTGTGGGAGGGTCGTGTCCCACCGTCACCTTACCTAGTAAGGCGACGGAGAAGCAGTGGTCGGTTGGGAAGCCAAGAGGCTGAAGGTCCTCAGGGCGTCTTGCATAGAGACGAAAAATCCCTTCAGTGTGCTGGAGGAGGTAAAGGAGAAGGAGATGGACATGGCGGCAGGAGACAAGAAGGAAGGGGCAGACGCAGTTACCCTGCTCCAAGGTAGAGTGTCATTTTTTTATTTCCTTAGATCATCCGTGTGTGTATAATCTTCCTTGGACCAGGCTAAAAGAGACTGCCGTCGTTCACCCTCCTTTAACCGGTCCGTCCTTGAAACTTGGCGACCTCATCAGGATTACGAGTATACCACCCTGATGTCTAAGGCTATATGTTCTTAGGTCTTTGCTGACCAGTTTCAAGTCGCCTTGAGCGCGCACTCACTGTCCGTGGTGAGGTTTTGTGGCGTCACGCTACTGCCTTGTGGTTCTTATTCCTCTGGCTTATTTTCAGTCGCCAGGTTTTTGCTGCACTGGTGTTTTTCAGCTGTTTTGTGCAGACTGTCCTGCACTGTGTTGTATCTTTTGCTGATTTGTGCTGTCCCGGGGATTGTCTTCCCGGTTACTGTGTGTTGTGGCATTGGTTACCCGGCTGTGTGGGTGTTGCTCTTTGTTTAATTGTCGCTCATTAAGTCTCTTCCCAGGATGTCCAGCTTCGAAGGGCTCAAAACCCAGGGCCTGGCACTGGGTCTTTCTGGACCTGAAATCTGTCGTTATGTGATGGAACAGCAAACGACGGAAAGGCAAGAACGTGCCTTAGGCAGAGAAGAACGGAAGCAGGAGGAGGAAATAGAAGAACGGAAAAGGCAAGATGAAATAGAAGAACGGAAGAGGCAAGATGAAATGGAAGAACGAAAGTGCAGGGAAGAACGGGAGTTCGAGTTAGCGAAGCTGCAAGCCAAGAAGGACCTCGAGCTGATCCGGATCGGCGCCTCAAGTAAACCTGCTCTTCCTTGTCTTGCTGGTGAGTGTGTTGACCGGCTTTGTTTACCTGCTTACAAAGATGGGGATGATTTCGCTTCCTACTTAACCAGGTTCGAAAGGATCGCGAAACTTCTAAAAGTTGATAAGGAGGCCTATGGTGTGAGACTAGGAGCTTTATTGTCTGGTAAACCAGCTAGGATTTACATTTCTCTTTCTCCTGCGATTGTGGCTGACTATACGTTGCTGAAGAAATCCCTGCTGAAGGGTTTTTGCAAGACTCCCGAAGGCTTCAGGATGGACTTCCGGTCTACCAAGATCCAGCCCGGAGAAACCTATGAACAATTCAGTATTTAACTTGCTCACTCCTTCGACCAGTGGCTGGAAGACTGTAACATCGACCCTACTTACACCTCTCTTATGGATTTTATGGTTCTGGACCAATTTATCTTTTCTCTCACTCCAGATCTTCGTATCTTCATCAAAGAACGGGGAGTGAACATGGCGGCCGCCGTTCAGCTGGCCGACAACTCCCTCCGACTCCAGTCCCTAAGCTGCCAAAGGTCAAAGCCCGTAAGTTCGATGACCCTGCGCTGTCATCTGATTCTAATGTGCCAGCATCTATCTCTCGTGCTACAGAACAAGGTGATCGTTCCTCACCCAGTGCTACTCCTTCTTCAGAAGATCTGCCTCCCACATTTCAGAGCATCGCTTCCCCTGGCGATTTTGAGACAGCCTGTGTTGCTCAGACACGCTCGGTTTCTACACGTGCCAGATGTCTGCATCCACTTGTGCTCCCCAACTTGCAAGCGTTCAAGGCAACACTGGCTGAATTTGCCCGTTTGCAGAAAACGTGCCCCTCCCTTGGTGTTTTGCTCGTCAAGGCTGCTACCGGACTGCCCGAGGTAGCCCGGAATGGAGCGTCTTATAGATTCTCCTGGTCGAATGAGCTCCTATGTAGGGACTGTGTCGCCTCCAGCCGACCCGGTAAGGTCGATACTCGGACTTTGGTGCTCCCCTCCGACTGTCGTCAGATAATGTTACAGGTGGCCTACGAGAGTCCTCTCGCCGGTCACTTCTCACATCGGAAGACGGAGTTGAAGGTGAGCGAAAACTTCTTTTGGCCTGGCATGGGGAACAACATTCGTGACTACTGTCAGTCATGTGATATATGCCAGCGAAAGTCTTACAAGGGCTGGGTTAAATCTGTCCCTCTCCAACCTTTGTCTGTCGTCACCGAACCCTTCTCTAGAGTGGCTGTGGATGTGGCGGGCCATCTCTCACCCTGTCTGCAGAAGGACATACGTATATTCTCACCCTGATTGACTTTGCCACTGGTTTTCCTGAAGCCATTCCTCTCAAGGATGTAGACACTGTTTCTGTCACTGAAGCTCTTCTAACCATATTTTCCAGGTCGGAATTCCTCGGGAAATTCTAAGCGACAGAGGCACTCAGTTTACATCCCAACTTATGGCAGAACTTCACAGGCTTCTCGAAGTGAAGCCCCAGTTCACTACCCCCTTTCATACGAGTGGTAATGGGCGAGTGGAGAGACTGCACGGGCCCCTCAACGCTGTTCTTCGGTAGCTTTGCAGCGAGAAGCCTAGAGAGTGGCGTCAATACCTCATCTCTGCTCTGTTTGTCCTCAGGGAAATGCCCAGCGACCGCACCGGCTTCTCGGTGTTTGACCTCTTATATGGACGGACTGTAAGGGGACCGTTAGCTGTTGGCGTCAATACCTCATCTCTGCTCTGTTTGCCCTCAGGGAAATGCCCAGCGACCGCACCGGCTTCTCGGCGTTTGACCTCTTATATGGACGGACTGTAAGGGGACCGTTAGCTGTCCTAAAGGACTTGTGGGAAGACCGTGACCTGGAAGATGAAGAAAGAACAAGTCTGCAGTATGTCATCGAGCTCAGGAAGAAGCTGACAGAGTGTGCCCAACATGCTGCCTGGAAAGCAGATGTGAACACTTCCAGGTACAAATCCTGTTTTGACCTACGATCCCAGGATCGTCATTTCAAGCCTGTTGATGAGGTCCTAGTATTTCTCCCTGATTCCAACAAGAAGTTGCTAGTTTCTTGGCGTGACCTCTTCATGAAGAAGTCTTGAAAAGACGCAACAAAGTGGATTACCTGATCGATGACCCGAGGGGGCCTAAGCTCTACCACGCCAACCTTCTGAAGAAGTATCATCGCCGCGCCCAGGCCAACCCCGCCTATGTCATGATGACGGTTCTACAGCGTGAGATGACTGTCCATCAGCAGGACCATTGGAAGCAGAGGACCCCAACGACCTTGTCCCTTGTTCTTCCCTCACCCTGTGGCTTATGCTAGTCGAAATCTGCTGGATCGCGAACGGAAGTATTTTACCATCGAGAAAGAAGCCCTTGCCATCGTGTTCGGGATCTCAAAGTTTGACTTCTATCTCAGAGGTAAAGAGACTGACCATAAGCCTCTGATATATCTTCACAAGTCAAAGAGCTCCAATGACAACTGCAGAACTATCCGGTTGGTTCATCTTACCGGCCGTGATAATGTGGGGGCAGACATCCTGAGTCGTTCTTTGGGAGGTGAACGTTAATCGTTACTTCTTCATTCTTTTTGTTGTTCATTGCACTGTTATATCTCGTGATAATTCAGTTAAATCTTCTTATAGTAGATTTTTGTAAGAGAACTTCTGTAAAGGCTGAACTACCACACACACACACACACACACACACACACACAAACAGGTCTCTACACTTGGGTTCGATGGTTTAATTGATTGCTCGTTCGTCGCTCAGACCGCTGTGCTGTCTTTGTTGTCGCTATCATGCGTTTCACCGCCAGCCCGAGACCACGTCTACAATCTTCGGCAGCGAGCGAGTAGTGTTGTCTCATTCGAGCTTCACTGCCCAGGCTCACCTGCCGACGCGGTGCCAAGGCGATGTGATGTCATCCTGGCTTCACTGAGGACCGGCAGTGCGGAGCAAACTTCTGGCAAACTTACTGGACCCAGCGCGTCCCACGGAACTCCTAGCCTCCAACTCCTCCCTCTCATTCCTGAAGCTGTTCCTGCCATGTGGGCATCGGCGGTGTCTGCTTCCTGCCTTCCTATCCTGTTCCAAGTCACCACACCCAGCGAATTCAGCGCTGTCATCCTTCACCCTCGTGGCTTCTCCGGGGTGTTCATCCGCTACTTCCGCGAGTGATCTCAGCTGATTACCTGTTCAAGTTTGTCCTACTTGGTGGGAGTGGTGGACGTATGGGGAAGTGTATTGGCCTGTGGATATACATGTGCACCAACAGAGTGTCGTTTTTTTTTATTTATGTCATCGGTGTGTGAATAATCTTCCTTTGGATCAGGTTAAAAGAAGCTGCCGTCGTTCACCCTCCCTTAACCGGTTCGTCCTTGATAGACAGCTTATACGCCAAGGATGGTGTGCATTTATCACGCCAGAGTGTTTGGATTTTTAGCCGGAATACTCGAGCGGGAGGTAACTGCACTCCAGCGCTTTTTTCGTTAGTCAGGAGGGAAGAAGGGGTTGTGAGATCAAAATGAAGGACAAATTAGTTAAAACTAGAAAGGTAACTAGCTCAGAAATAGCTTAAGTGTTCACTATACAATTTGTAGAAGTATTTTGAATAAAATAGACTTGCTTAGAGGAATAGCGTGTGTATAAAACCTTGATGTCATTGCCTTAACAGAAACTTGGTTAGATATGTCAGGAAATGTATTTAATCCAGAAGTTATACACTATTCTATAAAAACGGGGAAAACAGGGGAAGAGGAGGCGTCGCGTTATTCGTTAAGGACACATTACAGTGGTGTATTAACAATAGAATTAAAACAGACAGCAAAACAGAGTCGATACAGGTAGATATTAAGGAAGGATCACAGTCAGTAGTACTGGGAATAGTGTACAGGTCACCAAGCAGTACAAAGGAAATTAACACCTCACTATGGCAGGAAATAAATAGAGCAAGAAGATACAGTCAGATATGTGTGGTAGGAGATTTTAATTTTAGGAATATCGACTGGAGCCTGATGGTGGGTAACAAGAAAGCAGAGGAATTTCTTAAGGTAATTCAGAATTAT